>NW_027514006.1:0-107532 GCF_048772815.1 Callospermophilus lateralis
GCCACTCTTACATAAACAAGAATGGGAGTTCTAGGTACTTGTAATCTAGCTGATGGAAATATCTTTTAAACTCCCAACAAAGAAGTGTACTTAGTATGACTGTAGCAAATGTAAAGTGACTTTAGGCTTAATGAAAAAGTGTCACTGATTTAGAGACTGGTTGGGCATTTCAGCTAGTTTTTCCATATCAGAATAACTAGAGCATGGGAGGACTAAAGGAGAGAACACAACTCAACATGTCACGGAAACAGGAGATCTCAACTACAAAGAAAAATGAAGACCTCTTTTTTATATTGGTTGCTTAAAACCTTACATAGCTCTTGAGATACCATATTTCCTACATTAGACTCAAGTGAGTTATGAACTCCCATTTTGACCCCATATTCAGATTGCACAATCACATTGTTTACACATCCACGTTTTTACAAAATGCCATATTAGTAACTGTTGTATTCTGCTACCTTTTCTGGCCTCTACTATATCCCCTCTCCTGCCCTCCCATCTTCTCTCTCTATCCAGTCTGCTGTAATTGAACGTTTGGGAATTGGAAACCACACTTTAAACTCACTCTCCTCCCCTTTTTCCCTTCTGTCAAATTACTCATCATCTTCTTCTATTTCTCCTCCTCCTCCTCCTCTTCCTCCTCCTCCTGATACCTTTAATTCATTCATCATACACTCATGCATTGGTTCATTCATTCCTTTCACACATGGTGTTGGGGATCCAACTCAGGACCTTTGAAAGTGTGAAGCCAGCACTCTAGTGCTGAGCCAAAACCCCAGCACCTGTCTTTTGGATTTTATGACTGTTTATATGAAATTCAGAATCGCATTCTACTATGGTTCACTGATATGTGGATTGACCTAGTCCTTGTTTTCTGGGAGACTTTTGGAAAATATACATGAATTATTAGGAGATTGAAATGAAGAAACAAAGAGGAAATTCCCCAATTTCTTATTCTTAGATTCATACTCTGACTCTGCCTACCTACTGTAAAAACTTTTAAACTCTTACTCCCCATTTCTATATCATTGCCAACAAGTGAACATTCACTGCCCTACAACAAACCAGAGAACTCACATTGAACAATGTTTCCCCAGTAGAGACCAAGACACAATACTTATTAAAAAAATACCCTAGTTATGAATTAGTAGGTAAAGCTTTATTTGAGTGTTAAATGTGCTCTAATTATGTGTTTGTGTGTTTGTTGGTGTGTGTGGTGTGTGGGCGTGTGTGCTTGTGTGTAAAACAAGCACTGAGGTGTAAAATAAATGCAGGATTGCAACGGCCTTCTTAAAAATAAGAAGCAACTTTATCACATTTGAACCCCAGTGAAGAATCTGCCTGATAGTTAACCTACAATTAATTGAAATGTGAAAAATTCAGGCCAAAAAAACATTTTCATTGTTTACACATCCACGTTTTTACAAAATGCCATATTAGTAACTGTTGTATTCTGCTACCTTTTCTGGCCTCTACTATCCCCCCTCTCCTGCCCTCCCATCTTCTCTCTCTATCCCGTCTGCTGTAATTGAACATTTGGGAATTGGAAACCACACTTTAAACTCACTCTCCTCCCCTTTTTCCCTTCTGTCAAATTACTCATCATCTTCTTCTATTTCTCCTCCTCCTCCTCCTCTTCCTCCTCCTCCTGATACCTTTAATTCATTCATCATACACTCATGCATTGGTTCATTCATTCCTTTCACACATGGTGTTGGGGATCCAACTCAGGACCTTTGAAAGTGTGAAGCCAGCACTCTAGTGCTGAGCCAAAACCCCAGCACCTGTCTTTTGGATTTTATGACTGTTTATATGAAATTCAGAATTGCATTCTACTATGGTTCACTGATATGTGGATTGACCTAGTCCTTGTTTTCTGGGAGACTTTTGGAAAATATACATGAATTATTAGGAGATTGAAATGAAGAAACAAAGAGGAAATTCCCAATTTCTTATTCTTAGATTCATACTCTGACTCTGCCTACCTACTGTAAAAACTTTTAAACTCTTACTCCCCATTTCTATATCATTGCCAACAAGTGAACATTCACTGCCCTACAACAAACCAGAGAACTCACATTGAACAATGTTTCCCCAGTAGAGACCAAGACACAATACTTATTAAAAAAATACCCTAGTTATGAATTAGTAGGTAAAGCTTTATTTGAGTGTTAAATGTGCTCTAATTATGTGTTTGTGTGTTTGTTGGTGTGTGTGGTGTGTGGGCGTGTGTGCTTGTGTGTAAAACAAGCACTGAGGTGTAAAATAAATGCAGGATTGCAACGGCCTTCTTAAAAATAAGAAGCAACTTTATCACATTTGAAGCCCAGTGAAGAATCTGCCTGATAGTTAACCTACAATTAATTGAAATGTGAAAAATTCAGGCCAAAAAAACATTTTCATTGTTTACACATCCACGTTTTTACAAAATGCCATATTAGTAACTGTTGTATTCTGCTACCTTTTCTGGCCTCTACTATCCCCCCTCTCCTGCCCCCCCATCTTCTCTCTCTATCCCGTCTGCTGTAATTGAACATTTGGGAATTGGAAACCACACTTTAAACTCACTCTCCTCCCCTTTTTCCCTTCTGTCAAATTACTCATCATCTTCTTCTATTTCTCCTCCTCCTCCTCCTCTTCCTCCTCCTCCTGATACCTTTAATTCATTCATCACACACTCATGCATTGGTTCATTCATTCCTTTCACACATGGTGTTGGGGATCCAACTCAGGACCTTTGAAAGTGTGAAGCCAGCACTCTAGTTCTGAGCCAAAACCCCAGCACCTGTCTTTTGGATTTTATGACTGTTTATATGAAATTCAGAATCGCATTCTGCTATGGTTCACTGATATGTGGACTGACCTAGTCCTTGTTTTCTGGGAGACTTTTGGAAAATATACATGAATTATAAGGAGATTGAAATGAAGAAACAAAGAGGAAATTCCCCAATTTCTTATTCTTAGATTCCATACTCTGACTCTGCCTACCTACTGTAAAAACTTTTAAACTCTTACTCCCCATTTCTATATCATTGCCAACAAGTGAACATTCGCTGCCCTGCAACAAACCAGAGAACTCACATTGAACAATGTTTCCCCAGTAGAGACCAAGACACAATACTTATTAAAAAAATACCCTAGTTATGAATTAGTAGGTAAAGCTTTATTTGAGTGTTAAATGTGCTCTAATTATGTGTTTGTGTGTTTGTTGGTGTGTGTGGTGTGTGGGCGTGTGTGCTTGTGTGTAAAACAAGCACTGAGGTGTAAAATAAATGCAGGATTGCAACGGCCTTCTTAAAAATAAGAAGCAACTTTATCACATTTGAAGCCCAGTGAAGAATCTGCCTGCTACTTAACCTACAATTAATTGAAATGTGAAAAATTCAGGCCTAGAAAAACAAAGCCAACATACATACTGAATCTAATCAGTCTGTCTCACCTGTTTTCTAACCAATCCTTTAAATAAACCTAAATGGCCAGCGTAAAACATCAGTTGTTCTAAACGAGTGGACGGATGTCCCCTGTCATGGGCTGTGTAAAATACATGGAGGATCCGGCACTGATTGTTATCTAGAATGACTTCTGCCTGAACTACTATTGGAGAATTGTTGCTGATATACTGCGGTTCTTATACCAGTAAACTGGAATGAAGGTAATTTCAGGCTGCAAAGGAATAAATTGATTTTACTAACTGGTTTTTGGAAAACACTGCCATGAAAAATTATCAATATGTTCATAAAGGCATCTACATGTCTCTTCACAAGGGTTTTACTTAATGGGGGAGGTGGTGAGGTCTGGATATAACTGAACTGTCCATTAGTAGGTAGAACAATATAATGGGAATCTGAGTGCACATTCCGGTTTGAACTCAATCTAGGTAACATGGATTCATCTCTGTGTAATAGGCCTGCTTCTGAAAAACACAATGTAGAGCTCCAAAAGCAGAACGATACTCTCAGAATACCATGTTATGTTTGTAAATAGATAGACAGATAGATATACAGAAATCAAAAAACTGAAAACGGTCTGGAAGTGTACATTTCAATAACTTACAATGTCAGTAGTGGGGGATTAATAGCAGATCAAGAAGACTGTATCTGCATGCGAAATGGTTCAATTTTTGAAAGAGTTTTTTAAATGAAAATGGACAAAAAATTGAAAGGGTTACAGTAAGTGTTGAGGAGTGACTTGACAAAAGGAGCACAGAGGTGAGAAAGAATTAAGTAGAGTTCAATAGAACCAGGTATAATTTCTGTACACATGACTCCATGAACAGGAGCAAAAGGGGACACTTAAAGAAATCATAGGACTAAGGAGAGATCAGGATTAGGAGGGTTTGTACTAGTCTAGAAATGCTGACCTGAAAACCAACTAAAGTTCTCAACTCCTTCTTCTGAGGAACATTAGCTGTACCGTGCTTTTCAAAAATGACTTGTCATGACTGATTTATGCCCATGTTAGCAACTCTTCTGAAATTACTTTGAAAGTAGACTCATGTGAGAGTTTCTCTTTAGAGATAATTCAAATTACTTGCATAGGAAGTGGCAGCAGGTCTGGGGATGTTGTAGCTCAGTGGCAGTGACCTTGCCTAGCTTGGGGCTGGCCTGCCATGGACTTTCACCCCAAACACTTGCAAGAAAAGAGAAGGAAGGGAAGGGAGAGAGAAAGTTGGAAGGGAGGAAGGCAAAGTTGGAGGGATGGAGGGAGGTAGAAAAGAAGGAAGAAGAAAAGGAGAAAAACCAGGAAGGGAGGAAGGAAGGTAGGAAATAGGGAGAGCACAAGGGCAGGGAAAGGACTGAGTCACTCAAACAAAAGGCAAGGGACACAAAGACCAATATCGGCCATAAAAGCTGTTTGAACAGTTTAGTCAGCTTTAGAATTTGAGTGACATCAAACTGAATGTTATTATGACTGGATGGAATCTTCCTACTAACCCCGCCTTGGCCTGGCCTAAACCAAATCAAGGGGTGGGTGGCATGGAGAGGAATTCTCTCTGGCTGGAGTGGGAGGGACCTAAACCTGTGGCACTTGAGGATGCACCGGGTAGGGAAGCGGACAAGACTGCCCTGATGGGCATTTGAGCACAACAAGGCTCCTGGGAGCCTTTGATCATGGCTCCCACCGCCATACGCCCACCACCCACCATACGCCCAGGCCCTGAAGGGGATCACAGTGGTCTGCTCCGTTGCCTGGTGCAGGTTGGAGTTCCTGACCAAACACCTGAGTGTCCACAGCCTGTGTTGGCCTGCCTGGGCAGGCTGTGGTTGTGGTGGCAAGAGCCAAAGCTGTGTTGGCATGATGGAGGAGCCAAGGGCTGCCTCTCAGCCATACTAGTGGGTGGTTCTGGAAGAAGCACCCAGGGTTGTGGCAGCATTGTCCGAAGACATGAAGCCAGGCCATCTTCCTTATGGCTTTCCTTGGGAGTTGGTGATGTGTACAGCTCTTGGATTTTCCGCTGTTCTCTCACTTTTCTGGAGAGGTTTTCAGTCGGTTCGTAGCAGGCTTTACGTGGGAAGAGAAAAAAGGCTGGCTCTAAATCTTGCTGGACTTATTGAGGCAAAATGTGGACTTCTTGAAAAAGTGAGCCTTGTTGAAAAAGAACATGAAGGCTTAGAATCACCTTTAAAGGATTGCAGGTTTGAGAAGGGTTCAAGGGAAGCACAACAGCTGGAGGCAACCGACGAAAAGCTGCATAGGTCCGAATCCAGCCATGGCGTTGAAGTGCTCTTTCTAGAAGAAGAGCTCAAAGCACAGAAGGCTCAACATGGTCAAGAGGATGAAACGATGGCGCACCTATCAAGAAGGATACAGTCCCTCCAAGGTGAATCTGAATCCCTCAGATCACAAATAGCTGAAGCTAAAACAAACTGGAGACTCTTTCAAGTGAATGAGGAAGAACTGAAGCTGGCAATCAAAGAGGTTTTGAATGAAGGATCCCTACTTCCGCAAACGCAGAGACCAACAATACAAGGAGAAGCTGAAGCACAGAGGGAACAAGGAGGTGTCCAATATAAAGCAAAAATCATATTAGAGGACTCTAAAGTAGCTGGAGAACAAGTTCTAAGGGACACAGAAAATCACATGGAGTCTCTGAGGGAATGCTTGCTGAAGATGATGGATAGGTCTTCTCCAAGCCTGGGAGCCCAAAGGGATGGTGGTCACCTGGAACTGGGAAAGACGAGTGAACCCGAAATTGGTGCTCACTTGGAGGATGAGTCCAAAGGAGCTTTGAGGAACCTGGTTTATGGTGATAAGCTAAAGGCCTCCTTAGAAATCTTGGAAGGAGGAAGAATTCAAAAATGTACTTTCTCATCTGAAGTGGAGAAAACCACGGAAGACCTTACAGAACACCTTAAAAGTCTGCAGACTGAACAGGCATCCTTGCAGTCAGAAAATGCACAGCTGCAAAGTGAGAATGAGACCCTACAGAAGAACTTTAAAGTCATGATGGAACGCTATCAAGAAAATATGATGAAACTGCACAGGAAATTAAGAGTGGAGGAAAACTACCGTGTGGAGCAAGAGGAGAAACTTTCCAAAGTCGAAGAAAAGATGAGCCATACAATAAAAGAGCTGGAGACCTACAGAAAGAGAGCCCAATATCTTGAAGAACAATTGCAGAGTACCATTCATTCCTGTCTGGGGAAGATTATTTCCTCTGAGAAAGAAGCACATGCTAGTGAGTTGGCAGCTCGGATTGCTGAAAGAAACCTCAGTTATTTCAGGAAACAAAATGCACGCAACAGACAAAAATTAACTGAGAAGGAGCTTAGATTTGAACTTGTAGAAAAAGATCCCTATGATGCACTGGATGTTTCCAACTCAGCAATGGGCAGAAAGCCTTCTCCAAATGGGCCCTCACCAATAGGTCACCCTTCATCTGAAAGGAGACCTCCTCATTTGGAAAAGAGTGGTCCACTCACACTCTCACCTTTCACTCCAGTGGGAGGAGGAGGAGGGTCAAGGGGCCCTGGAGAATCCTCTGCACCATGCGACTAGCAGTAAAGGAAGAGAATCCAGCTGTCATAAGTTCACTGATTTTCAGAGAGCACCTTCTCAGACTGGGCCCCTCTCTCCTCCAGGGGAACAGGCCAGCAGGCTGATAATCCCTCCGCCAGGCCAACCATATTCTTCTGATGCACGTCTTCCTCTACAAAGGCAAGATAGGTTTTACTCAAATTGTGGTAGAGCATCGGGACCAGCAGAACACAGAATTCCTAATATGCCTCCTTTGGACTCTGATGTGCCTGATTCACCTCTCCATGCTGAAAACCAAGCAACTGGCTCTGGCTCTGTGTTGGCACCTTTCCCTCCAGTCAGAGGTGCCTTGCTTCCAGTTGACCCAAGGAGTCAGTTCATGAGAAGAGGACCTTTTTTTTCCTCCACCTCTCCCAGGAAACTTGTCTGGGAACCTGGAGATTATGTTCCACCTGACCCGCCACCCACTCCATTTCCAATGCGAAGTGTCTATGCAGGGAGGGGGTTTTCCTCACAATCTTCCCCCAAGAGCTGGAATTCAGCCCTCTACACCCCCATTCTGAAAGTACAAGTGAGTTCCCTGAAGGGTTCCTTCCACCTGCAAATGAGCCTGTTACTCAACATCCAGAACCAAACAAGAAACCTCATGCTGTTGCTCTCTCTTCAAATATAATTTGACTTATCTCTCATTTTTAGTTTTTGAGTAACTGCTTTTACTTCAGTAATTGACTATACTTTGGCTCCAATTGAAGCTCAATGAAACAATAATCCTTAAGATACTATTTTGTAAATAAAGATGGTTTACGTAGGAATCTTACGAGTAAATTATTCCTATTTTATGTCATTCCAGAGAACAGCATTTAATCTGATGAAGCCACTCTTACATAAACAAGAATGGGAGTTCTAGGTACTTGTAATCTAGCTGATGGAAATATCTTTTAAACTCCCAACAAAGAAGTGTATTTAGTATGACTGTAGCAAATGTAAAGTGACTTTAGGCTTAATGAAAAAGTGTCACTGATTTAGAGACTGGTTGGGCATTTCAGCTAGTTTTTCCATATCAGAATAACTAGAGCATGGGAGGACTAAAGGAGAGAACACAACTCAACATGTCACGGAAACAGGAGATCTCAACTACAAAGAAAAATGAAGACCTCTTTTTTATATTGGTTGCTTAAAACCTTACATAGCTCTTGAGATACCATATTTCCTACATTAGACTCAAGTGAGTTATGAACTCCCATTTTGACCCCATATTCAGATTGCACAATCACATTGTTTACACATCCACGTTTTTACAAAATGCCATATTAGTAACTGTAGTATTCTGCTACCTTTTCTGGCCTCTACTATATCCCCTCTCCTGCCCTCCCATCTTCTCTCTCTATCCCGTCTGCTGTAATTGAACGTTTGGGAATTGGAAACCACACTTTAAACTCACTCTCCTCCCCTTTTTCCCTTCTGTCAAATTACTCATCATCTTCTTCTATTTCTCCTCCTCCTCCTCCTCTTCCTCCTCCTCCTGATACCTTTAATTCATTCATCATACACTCATGCATTGGTTCATTCATTCCTTTCACACATGGTGTTGGGGATCCAACTCAAGACCTTTGAAAGTGTGAAGCCAGCACTCTAGTGCTGAGCCAAATCCCCAGCACCTGTCTTTTGGATTTTATGACTGTTTATATGAAATTCAGAATCGCATTCTGCTATGGTTCACTGATATGTGGACTGACCTAGTCCTTGTTTTCTGGGAGACTTTTGGAAAATATACATGAATTATAAGGAGATTGAAATGAAGAAACAAAGAGGAAATTCCCTAATTTCTTATTCTTAGATTCCATACTCTGACTCTGCCTACCTACTGTAAAAA
This sequence comes from Callospermophilus lateralis, assembly GCF_048772815.1. Taxonomy (NCBI): domain Eukaryota; kingdom Metazoa; phylum Chordata; class Mammalia; order Rodentia; family Sciuridae; genus Callospermophilus; species Callospermophilus lateralis. The sequence continues at coordinate 8,855 of NW_027514006.1, forward strand.
CTTTTAAACTCTTACTCCCCATTTCTATATCATTGCCAACAAGTGAACATTCACTGCCCTGCAACAAACCAGAGAACTCACATTGAACAATGTTTCCCCAGTAGAGACCAAGACACAATACTTATTAAAAAAATACCCTAGTTATGAATTAGTAGGTAAAGCTTTATTTGAGTGTTAAATGTGCTCTAATTATGTGTTTGTGTGTTTGTTGGTGTGTGTGGTGTGTGGGCGTGTGTGCTTGTGTGTAAAACAAGCACTGAGGTGTAAAATAAATGCAGGATTGCAACGGCCTTCTTAAAAATAAGAAGCAACTTTATCACATTTGAAGCCCAGTGAAGAATCTGCCTGCTACTTAACCTACAATTAATTGAAATGTGAAAAATTCAGGCCTAGAAAAACAAAGCCAACATACATACTGAATCTAATCAGTCTGTCTCACCTGTTTTCTAACCAATCCTTTAAATAAACCTAAATGGCCAGCGTAAAACATCAGTTGTTCTAAACGAGTGGACGGATGTCCCCTGTCATGGGCTGTGTAAAATACATGGAGGATCCGGCACTGATTGTTATCTAGAATGACTTCTGCCTGAACTACTATTGGAGAATTGTTGCTGATATACTGCGGTTCTTATACCAGTAAACTGGAATGAAGGTAATTTCAGGCTGCAAAGGAATAAATTGATTTTACTAACTGGTTTTTGGAAAACACTGCCATGAAAAATTATCAATATGTTCATAAAGGCATCTACATGTCTCTTCACAAGGGTTTTACTTAATGGGGGAGGTGGTGAGGTCTGGATATAACTGAACTGTCCATTAGTAGGTAGAACAATATAATGGGAATCTGAGTGCACATTCCGGTTTGAACTCAATCTAGGTAACATGGATTCATCTCTGTGTAATAGGCCTGCTTCTGAAAAACACAATGTAGAGCTCCAAAAGCAGAACGATACTCTCAGAATACCATGTTATGTTTGTAAATAGATAGACAGATAGATATACAGAAATCAAAAAACTGAAAACGGTCTGGAAGTGTACATTTCAATAACTTACAATGTCAGTAGTGGGGGATTAATAGCAGATCAAGAAGACTGTATCTGCATGCGAAATGGTTCAATTTTTGAAAGAGTTTTTTAAATGAAAATGGACAAAAAATTGAAAGGGTTACAGTAAGTGTTGAGGAGTGACTTGACAAAAGGAGCACAGAGGTGAGAAAGAATTAAGTAGAGTTCAATAGAACCAGGTATAATTTCTGTACACATGACTCCATGAACAGGAGCAAAAGGGGACACTTAAAGAAATCATAGGACTAAGGAGAGATCAGGATTAGCAGGGTTTGTACTAGTCTAGAAATGCTGACCTGAAAACCAACTAAAGTTCTCAACTCCTTCTTCTGAGGAACATTAGCTGTACCGTGCTTTTCAAAAATGACTTGTCATGACTGATTTATGCCCATGTTAGCAACTCTTCTGAAATTACTTTGAAAGTAGACTCATGTGAGAGTTTCTCTTTAGAGATAATTCAAATTACTTGCATAGGAAGTGGCAGCAGGTCTGGGGATGTTGTAGCTCAGTGGCAGTGACCTTGCCTAGCTTGGGGCTGGCCTGCCATGGACTTTCACCCCAAACACTTGCAAGAAAAGAGAAGGAAGGGAAGGGAGAGAGAAAGTTGGAAGGGAGGAAGGCAAAGTTGGAGGGATGGAGGGAGGTAGAAAAGAAGGAAGAAGAAAAGGAGAAAAACCAGGAAGGGAGGAAGGAAGGTAGGAAATAGGGAGAGCACAAGGGCAGGGAAAGGACTGAGTCACTCAAACAAAAGGCAAGGGACACAAAGACCAATATAGGCCATAAAAGCTGTTTGAACAGTTTAGTCAGCTTTAGAATTTGAGTGACATCAAACTGAATGTTATTATGACTGGATGGAATCTTCCTACTAACCCCGCCTTGGCCTGGCCTAAACCAAATCAAGGGGTGGGTGGCATGGAGAGGAATTCTCTCTGGCTGGAGTGGGAGGGACCTAAACCTGTGGCACTTGAGGATGCACCGGGTAGGGAAGCGGACAAGACTCCCCTGATGGGCAGTTGAGCACAACAAGGCTCCTGGGAGCCTTTGATCATGGCTCCCACCGCCATACGCCCACCACCCACCATACGCCCAGCCCCTGAAGGGGATCACAGTGGTCTGCTCCGTTGCCTGGTGCAGGTTGGAGTTCCTGACCAAACACCTGAGTGTCCACAGCCTGTGTTGGCCTGCCTGGGCAGGCTGTGGTTGTGGTGGCAAGAGCCAAAGCTGTGTTGGCGTGATGGAGGAGCCAAGGGCTGCCTCTCAGCCATACTAGTGGGTGGTTCTGGAAGAAGCACCCAGGGTTGTGGCAGCATTGTCCGAAGACATGAAGCCAGGCCATCTTCCTTATGGCTTTCCTTGGGAGTTGGTGATGTGTACAGCTCTTGGATTTTCCGCTGTTCTCTCACTTTTCTGGAGAGGTTTTCAGTCGGTTCGTAGCAGGCTTTACGTGGGAAGAGAAAAAAGGCTGGCTCTAAATCTTGCTGGACTTATTGAGGCAAAATGTGGACTTCTTGAAAAAGTGAGCCTTGTTGAAAAAGAACATGAAGGCTTAGAATCACCTTTAAAGGATTGCAGGTTTGACAAGGGTTCAAGGGAAGCACGACAGCTGGAGGCAACCGACGAAAAGCTGCATAGGTCCGAATCCAGCCATGGCGTTGAAGTGCTCTTTCTAGAAGAAGAGCTCAAAGCACAGAAGGCTCAACATGGTCAAGAGGATGAAACGATGGCGCACCTATCAAGAAGGATACAGTCCCTCCAAGGTGAATCTGAATCCCTCAGATCACAAATAGCTGAAGCTAAAACAAACTGGAGACTCTTTCAAGTGAATGAGGAAGAACTGAAGCTGGCAATCAAAGAGGTTTTGAATGAAGGATCCCTACTTCCGCAAACGCAGAGACCAACAATACAAGGAGAAGCTGAAGCACAGAGGGAACAAGGAGGTGTCCAATATAAAGCAAAAATCATATTAGAGGACTCTAAAGTAGCTGGAGAACAAGTTCTAAGGGACACAGAAAATCACATGGAGTCTCTGGGTGAATGCTTGCTGAAGATGATGGATAGGTCTTCTCCAAGCCTGGGAGCCCAAAGGGATGGTGGTCACCTGGAACTGGGAAAGACGAGTGAACCCGAAATTGGTGCTCACTTGGAGGATGAGTCCAAAGGAGCTTTGAGGAACCTGGTTTATGGTGATAAGCTAAAGGCCTCCTTAGAAATCTTGGAAGGAGGAAGAATTCAAAAATGTACTTTCTCATCTGAAGTGGAGAAAACCACGGAAGACCTTACAGAACACCTTAAAAGTCTGCAGACTGAACAGGCATCCTTGCAGTCAGAAAATGCACAGCTGCAAAGTGAGAATGAGACCCTACAGAAGAACTTTAAAGTCATGATGGAACGCTATCAAGAAAATATGATGAAACTGCACAGGAAATTAAGAGTGGAGGAAAACTACCGTGTGGAGCAAGAGGAGAAACTTTCCAAAGTCGAAGAAAAGATGAGCCATACAATAAAAGAGCTGGAGACCTACAGAAAGAGAGCCCAATATCTTGAAGAACAATTGCAGAGTACCATTCATTCCTGTCTGGGGAAGATTATTTCCTCTGAGAAAGAAGCACATGCTAGTGAGTTGGCAGCTCGGATTGCTGAAAGAAACCTCAGTTATTTCAGGAAACAAAATGCACGCAACAGACAAAAATTAACTGAGAAGGAGCTTAGATTTGAACTTGTAGAAAAAGATCCCTATGATGCACTGGATGTTTCCAACTCAGCAATGGGCAGAAAGCCTTCTCCAAATGGGCCCTCACCAATAGGTCACCCTTCATCTGAAAGGAGACCTCCTCATTTGGAAAAGAGTGGTCCACTCACACTCTCACCTTTCACTCCAGTGGGAGGAGGAGGAGGGTCAAGGGGCCCTGGAGAATCCTCTGCACCATGCGACTAGCAGTAAAGGAAGAGAATCCAGCTGTCATAAGTTCACTGATTTTCAGAGAGCACCTTCTCAGACTGGGCCCCTCTCTCCTCCAGGGGAACAGGCCAGCAGGCTGATGATCCCTCCGCCAGGCCAACCATATTCTTCTGATGCACGTCTTCCTCTACAAAGGCAAGATAGGTTTTACTCAAATTGTGGTAGAGCATCGGGACCAGCAGAACACAGAATTCCTAATATGCCTCCTTTGGACTCTGATGTGCCTGATTCACCTCTCCATGCTGAAAACCAAGCAACTGGCTCTGGCTCTGTGTTGGCACCTTTCCCTCCAGTCAGAGGTGCCTTGCTTCCAGTTGACCCAAGGAGTCAGTTCATGAGAAGAGGACCTTTTTTTTCCTCCACCTCTCCCAGGAAACTTGTCTGGGAACCTGGAGATTATGTTCCACCTGACCCGCCACCCACTCCATTTCCAATGCGAAGTGTCTATGCAGGGAGGGGGTTTTCCTCACAATCTTCCCCCAAGAGCTGGAATTCAGCCCTCTACACCCCCATTCTGAAAGTACAAGTGAGTTCCCTGAAGGGTTCCTTCCACCTGCAAATGAGCCTGTTACTCAACATCCAGAACCAAACAAGAAACCTCATGCTGTTGCTCTCTCTTCAAATGTAATTTGACTTATCTCTCATTTTTAGTTTTTGAGTAACTGCTTTTACTTCAGTAATTGACTATACTTTGGCTCCAATTGAAGCTCAATGAAACAATAATCCTTAAGATACTATTTTGTAAATAAAGATGGTTTACGTAGGAATCTTACGAGTAAATTATTCCTATTTTATGTCATTCCAGAGAACAGCATTTAATCTGATGAAGCCACTCTTACATAAACAAGAATGGGAGTTCTAGGTACTTGTAATCTAGCTGATGGAAATATCTTTTAAACTCCCAACAAAGAAGTGTATTTAGTATGACTGTAGCAAATGTAAAGTGACTTTAGGCTTAATGAAAAAGTGTCACTGATTTAGAGACTGGTTGGGCATTTCAGCTAGTTTTTCCATATCAGAATAACTAGAGCATGGGAGGACTAAAGGAGAGAACACAACTAAACATGTCACGGAAACAGGAGATCTCAACTACAAAGAAAAATGAAGACCTCTTTTTTATATTGGTTGCTTAAAACCTTACATAGCTCTTGAGATACCATATTTCCTACATTAGACTCAAGTGAGTTATGAACTCCCATTTTGACCCCATATTCAGATTGCACAATCACATTGTTTACACATCCACGTTTTTACAAAATGCCATATTAGTAACTGTTGTATTCTGCTACCTTTTCTGGCCTCTACTATATCCCCTCTCCTGCCCTCCCATCTTCTCTCTCTATCCAGTCTGCTGTAATTGAACGTTTGGGAATTGGAAACCACACTTTAAACTCACTCTCCTCCCCTTTTTCCCTTCTGTCAAATTACTCATCATCTTCTTCTATTTCTCCTCCTCCTCCTCCTCTTCCTCCTCCTCCTGATACCTTTAATTCATTCATCATACACTCATGCATTGGTTCATTCATTCCTTTCACACATGGTGTTGGGGATCCAACTCAGGACCTTTGAAAGTGTGAAGCCAGCACTCTAGTGCTGAGCCAAAACCCCAGCACCTGTCTTTTGGATTTTATGACTGTTTATATGAAATTCAGAATTGCATTCTACTATGGTTCACTGATATGTGGATTGACCTAGTCCTTGTTTTCTGGGAGACTTTTGGAAAATATACATGAATTATTAGGAGATTGAAATGAAGAAACAAAGAGGAAATTCCCCAATTTCTTATTCTTAGATTCATACTCTGACTCTGCCTACCTACTGTAAAAACTTTTAAACTCTTACTCCCCATTTCTATATCATTGCCAACAAGTGAACATTCACTGCCCTACAACAAACCAGAGAACTCACATTGAACAATGTTTCCCCAGTAGAGACGAAGACACAATACTTATTAAAAAAATACCCTAGTTATGAATTAGTAGGTAAAGCTTTATTTGAGTGTTAAATGTGCTCTAATTATGTGTTTGTGTGTTTGTTGGTGTGTGTGGTGTGTGGGCGTGTGTGCTTGTGTGTAAAACAAGCACTGAGGTGTAAAATAAATGCAGGATTGCAACGGCCTTCTTAAAAATAAGAAGCAACTTTATCACATTTGAAGCCCAGTGAAGAATCTGCCTGATAGTTAACCTACAATTAATTGAAATGTGAAAAATTCAGGCCAAAAAAACATTTTCATTGTTTACACATCCACGTTTTTACAAAATGCCATATTAGTAACTGTTGTATTCTGCTACCTTTTCTGGCCTCTACTATCCCCCCTCTCCTGCCCTCCCATCTTCTCTCTCTATCCCGTCTGCTGTAATTGAACATTTGGGAATTGGAAACCACACTTTAAACTCACTCTCCTCCCCTTTTTCCCTTCTGTCAAATTACTCATCATCTTCTTCTATTTCTCCTCCTCCTCCTCCTCTTCCTCCTCCTCCTGATACCTTTAATTCATTCATCATACACTCATGCATTGGTTCATTCATTCCTTTCACACATGGTGTTGGGGATCCAACTCAGGACCTTTGAAAGTGTGAAGCCAGCACTCTAGTTCTGAGCCAAAACCCCAGCACCTGTCTTTTGGATTTTATGACTGTTTAAATGAAATTCAGAATCGCATTCTGCTATGGTTCACTGATATGTGGACTGACCTAGTCCTTGTTTTCTGGGAGACTTTTGGAAAATATACATGAATTATAAGGAGATTGAAATGAAGAAACAAAGAGGAAATTCCCCAATTTCTTATTCTTAGATTCCATACTCTGACTCTGCCTACCTACTGTAAAAACTTTTAAACTCTTACTCCCCATTTCTATATCATTGACCAACAAGTGAACATTCGCTGCCCTGCAACAAACCAGAGAACTCACATTGAACAATGTTTCCCCAGTAGAGACCAAGACACAATACTTATTAAAAAGATACCCTAGTTATGAATTAGTAGGTAAAGCTTTATTTGAGTGTTAAATGTGCTCTAATTATGTGTTTGTGTGTTTGTTGGTGTGTGTGGTGTGTGGGCGTGTGTGCTTGTGTGTAAAACAAGCACTGAGGTGTAAAATAAATGCAGGATTGCAACGGCCTTCTTAAAAATAAGAAGCAACTTTATCACATTTGAAGCCCAGTGAAGAATCTGCCTGCTACTTAACCTACAATTAATTGAAATGTGAAAAATTCAGGCCTAGAAAAACAAAGCCAACATACATACTGAATCTAATCAGTCTGTCTCACCTGTTTTCTAACCACTCCTTTAAATAAACCTAAATGGCCAGCGTAAAACATCAGTTGTTCTAAACGAGTGGACGGATGTCCCCTGTCATGGGCTGTGTAAAATACATGGAGGATCCGGCACTGATTGTTATCTAGAATGACTTCTGCCTGAACTACTATTGGAGAATTGTTGCTGATATACTGCGGTTCTTATACCAGTAAACTGGAATGAAGGTAATTTCAGGCTGCAAAGGAATAAATTGATTTTACTAACTGGTTTTTGGAAAACACTGCCATGAAAAATTATCAATATGTTCATAAAGGCATCTACATGTCTCTTCACAAGGGTTTTACTTAATGGGGGAGGTGGTGAGGTCTGGATATAACTGAACTGTCCATTAGTAGGTAGAACAATATAATGGGAATCTGAGTGCACATTCCGGTTTGAACTCAATCTAGGTAAAATGGATTCATCTCTGTGTAATAGGCCTGCTTCTGAAAAACACAATGTACAGCTCCAAAAGCAGAACGATACTCTCAGAATACCATGTTATGTTTGTAAATAGATAGACAGATAGATATACAGAAATCTAAAATCTGAAAACGGTCTGGAAGTGTACATTTCAATAACTTACAATGTCAGTAGTGGGGGATTAATAGCAGATCAAGAAGACTGTATCTGCATGCGAAATGGTTCAATTTTTGAAAGAGTTTTTTAAATGAAAATGGACAAAAAATTGAAAGGGTTACAGTAAGTGTTGAGGAGTGACTTGACAAAAGGAGCACAGAGGTGAGAAAGAATTAAGTAGAGTTCAATAGAACCAGGTATAATTTCTGTACACATGACTCCATGAACAGGAGCAAAGGGGACACTTAAAGAAATCATAGGACTAAGGAGAGATCAGGATTAGGAGGCTTTGTACTAGTCTAGAAATGCTGACCTGAAAACCAACTAAAGTTCTCAACTCCTTCTTCTGAGGAACATTAGCTGTGCCGTGCTTTTCAAAAATGACTTGTCATGACTGATTTATGCCCATGTTAGCAACTCTTCTGAAATTACTTTGAAAGTAGACTCATGTGAGAGTTTCTCTTTAGAGATAATTCAAATTACTTGCATAGGAAGTGGCAGCAGGTCTGGGGATGTTGTAGCTCAGTGGCAGTGACCTTGCCTAGCTTGGGGCTGGCCTGCCATGGACTTTCACCCCAAACACTTGCAAGAAAAGAGAAGGAAGGGAAGGGAGAGAGAAAGTTGGAAGGGAGGAAGGCAAAGTTGGAGGGATGGAGGGAGGTAGAAAAGAAGGAAGAAGAAAAGGAGAAAAACCAGGAAGGGAGGAAGGAAGGTAGGAAATAGGGAGAGCACAAGGGCAGGGAAAGGACTGAGTCACTCAAACAAAAGGCAAGGGACACAAAGACCAATATCGGCCATAAAAGCTGTTTGAACAGTTTAGTCAGCTTTAGAATTTGAGTGACATCAAACTGAATGTTATTATGACTGGATGGAATCTTCCTACTAACCCCGCCTTGGCCTGGCCTAAACCAAATCAAGGGGTGGGTGGCATGGAGAGGAATTCTCTCTGGCTGGAGTGGGAGGGACCTAAACCTGTGGCACTTGAGGATGCACCGGGTAGGGAAGCGGACAAGACTGCCCTGATGGGCATTTGAGCACAACAAGGCTCCTGGGAGCCTTTGATCATGGCTCCCACCGCCATACGCCCACCACCCACCATACGCCCAGCCCCTGAAGGGGATCACAGTGGTCTGCTCCGTTGCCTGGTGCAGGTTGGAGTTCCTGACCAAACACCTGAGTGTCCACAGCCTGTGTTGGCCTGCCTGGGCAGGCTGTGGTTGTGGTGGCAAGAGCCAAAGCTGTGTTGGCATGATGGAGGAGCCAAGGGCTGCCTCTCAGCCATACTAGTGGGTGGTTCTGGAAGAAGCACCCAGGGTTGTGGCAGCATTGTCCGAAGACATGAAGCCAGGCCATCTTCCTTATGGCTTTCCTTGGGAGTTGGTGATGTGTACAGCTCTTGGATTTTCCGCTGTTCTCTCACTTTTCTGGAGAGGTTTTCAGTCGGTTCGTAGCAGGCTTTACGTGGGAAGAGAAAAAAGGCTGGCTCTAAATCTTGCTGGACTTATTGAGGCAAAATGTGGACTTCTTGAAAAAGTGAGCCTTGTTGAAAAAGAACATGAAGGCTTAGAATCACCTTTAAAGGATTGCAGGTTTGAGAAGGGTTCAAGGGAAGCACAACAGCTGGAGGCAACCGACGAAAAGCTGCATAGGTCCGAATCCAGCCATGGCGTTGAAGTGCTCTTTCTAGAAGAAGAGCTCAAAGCACAGAAGGCTCAACATGGTCAAGAGGATGAAACGATGGCGCACCTATCAAGAAGGATACAGTCCCTCCAAGGTGAATCTGAATCCCTCAGATCACAAATAGCTGAAGCTAAAACAAACTGGAGACTCTTTCAAGTGAATGAGGAAGAACTGAAGCTGGCAATCAAAGAGGTTTTGAATGAAGGATCCCTACTTCCGCAAACGCAGAGACCAACAATACAAGGAGAAGCTGAAGCACAGAGGGAACAAGGAGGTGTCCAATATAAAGCAAAAATCATATTAGAGGACTCTAAAGTAGCTGGAGAACAAGTTCTAAGGGACACAGAAAATCACATGGAGTCTCTGAGGGAATGCTTGCTGAAGATGATGGATAGGTCTTCTCCAAGCCTGGGAGCCCAAAGGGATGGTGGTCACCTGGAACTGGGAAAGACGAGTGAACCCGAAATTGGTGCTCACTTGGAGGATGAGTCCAAAGGAGCTTTGAGGAACCTGGTTTATGGTGATAAGCTAAAGGCCTCCTTAGAAATCTTGGAAGGAGGAAGAATTCAAAAATGTACTTTCTCATCTGAAGTGGAGAAAACCACGGAAGACCTTACAGAACACCTTAAAAGTCTGCAGACTGAACAGGCATCCTTGCAGTCAGAAAATGCACAGCTGCAAAGTGAGAATGAGACCCTACAGAAGAACTTTAAAGTCATGATGGAACGCTATCAAGAAAATATGATGAAACTGCACAGGAAATTAAGAGTGGAGGAAAACTACCGTGTGGAGCAAGAGGAGAAACTTTCCAAAGTCGAAGAAAAGATGAGCCATACAATAAAAGAGCTGGAGACCTACAGAAAGAGAGCCCAATATCTTGAAGAACAATTGCAGAGTACCATTCATTCCTGTCTGGGGAAGATTATTTCCTCTGAGAAAGAAGCACATGCTAGTGAGTTGGCAGCTCGGATTGCTGAAAGAAACCTCAGTTATTTCAGGAAACAAAATGCACGCAACAGACAAAAATTAACTGAGAAGGAGCTTAGATTTGAACTTGTAGAAAAAGATCCCTATGATGCACTGGATGTTTCCAACTCAGCAATGGGCAGAAAGCCTTCTCCAAATGGGCCCTCACCAATAGGTCACCCTTCATCTGAAAGGAGACCTCCTCATTTGGAAAAGAGTGGTCCACTCACACTCTCACCTTTCACTCCAGTGGGAGGAGGAGGAGGGTCAAGGGGCCCTGGAGAATCCTCTGCACCATGCGACTAGCAGTAAAGGAAGAGAATCCAGCTGTCATAAGTTCACTGATTTTCAGAGAGCACCTTCTCAGACTGGGCCCCTCTCTCCTCCAGGGGAACAGGCCAGCAGGCTGATGATCCCTCCGCCAGGCCAACCATATTCTTCTGATGCACGTCTTCCTCTACAAAGGCAAGATAGGTTTTACTCAAATTGTGGTAGAGCATCGGGACCAGCAGAACACAGAATTCCTAATATGCCTCCTTTGGACTCTGATGTGCCTGATTCACCTCTCCATGCTGAAAACCAAGCAACTGGCTCTGGCTCTGTGTTGGCACCTTTCCCTCCAGTCAGAGGTGCCTTGCTTCCAGTTGACCCAAGGAGTCAGTTCATGAGAAGAGGACCTTTTTTTTCCTCCACCTCTCCCAGGAAACTTGTCTGGGAACCTGGAGATTATGTTCCACCTGACCCGCCACCCACTCCATTTCCAATGCGAAGTGTCTATGCAGGGAGGGGGTTTTCCTCACAATCTTCCCCCAAGAGCTGGAATTCAGCCCTCTACACCCCCATTCTGAAAGTACAAGTGAGTTCCCTGAAGGGTTCCTTCCACCTGCAAATGAGCCTGTTACTCAACATCCAGAACCAAACAAGAAACCTCATGCTGTTGCTCTCTCTTCAAATGTAATTTGACTTATCTCTCATTTTTAGTTTTTGAGTAACTGCTTTTACTTCAGTAATTGACTATACTTTGGCTCCAATTGAAGCTCAATGAAACAATAATCCTTAAGATACTATTTTGTAAATAAAGATGGTTTACGTAGGAATCTTACGAGTAAATTATTCTTATTTTATGTCATTCCAGAGAACAGCATTTAATCTGATGAAGCCACTCTTACATAAACAAGAATGGGAGTTCTAGGTACTTGTAATCTAGCTGATGGAAATATCTTTTAAACTCCCAACAAAGAAGTGTACTTAGTATGACTGTAGCAAATGTAAAGTGACTTTAGGCTTAATGAAAAAGTGTCACTGATTTAGAGACTGGTTGGGCATTTCAGCTAGTTTTTCCATATCAGAATAACTAGAGCATGGGAGGACTAAAGGAGAGAACACAACTCAACATGTCACGGAAACAGGAGATCTCAACTACAAAGAAAAATGAAGACCTCTTTTTTATATTGGTTGCTAAAAACCTTACATAGCTCTTGAGATACCATATTTCCTACATTAGACTCAAGTGAGTTATGAACTCCCATTTTGACCCCATATTCAGATTGCACAATCACATTGTTTACACATCCACGTTTTTACAAAATGCCATATTAGTAACTGTTGTATTCTGCTACCTTTTCTGGCCTCTACTATATCCCCTCTCCTGCCCTCCCATCTTCTCTCTCTATCCAGTCTGCTGTAATTGAACGTTTGGGAATTGGAAACCACACTTTAAACTCACTCTCCTCCCCTTTTTCCCTTCTGTCAAATTACTCATCATCTTCTTCTATTTCTCCTCCTCCTCCTCCTCTTCCTCCTCCTCCTGATACCTTTAATTCATTCATCATACACTCATGCATTGGTTCATTCATTCCTTTCACACATGGTGTTGGGGATCCAACTCAGGACCTTTGAAAGTGTGAAGCCAGCACTCTAGTGCTGAGCCAAAACCCCAGCACCTGTCTTTTGGATTTTATGACTGTTTATATGAAATTCAGAATCGCATTCTACTATGGTTCACTGATATGTGGATTGACCTAGTCCTTGTTTTCTGGGAGACTTTTGGAAAATATACATGAATTATTAGGAGATTGAAATGAAGAAACAAAGAGGAAATTCCCCAATTTCTTATTCTTAGATTCATACTCTGACTCTGCCTACCTACTGTAAAAACTTTTAAACTCTTACTCCCCATTTCTATATCATTGCCAACAAGTGAACATTCACTGCCCTACAACAAACCAGAGAACTCACATTGAACAATGTTTCCCCAGTAGAGACCAAGACACAATACTTATTAAAAAAATACCCTAGTTATGAATTAGTAGGTAAAGCTTTATTTGAGTGTTAAATGTGCTCTAATTATGTGTTTGTGTGTTTGTTGGTGTGTGTGGTGTGTGGGCGTGTGTGCTTGTGTGTAAAACAAGCACTGAGGTGTAAAATAAATGCAGGATTGCAACGGCCTTCTTAAAAATAAGAAGCAACTTTATCACATTTGAACCCCAGTGAAGAATCTGCCTGATAGTTAACCTACAATTAATTGAAATGTGAAAAATTCAGGCCAAAAAAACATTTTCATTGTTTACACATCCACGTTTTTACAAAATGCCATATTAGTAACTGTTGTATTCTGCTACCTTTTCTGGCCTCTACTATCCCCCCTCTCCTGCCCTCCCATCTTCTCTCTCTATCCCGTCTGCTGTAATTGAACATTTGGGAATTGGAAACCACACTTTAAACTCACTCTCCTCCCCTTTTTCCCTTCTGTCAAATTACTCATCATCTTCTTCTATTTCTCCTCCTCCTCCTCCTCTTCCTCCTCCTCCTGATACCTTTAATTCATTCATCATACACTCATGCATTGGTTCATTCATTCCTTTCACACATGGTGTTGGGGATCCAACTCAGGACCTTTGAAAGTGTGAAGCCAGCACTCTAGTGCTGAGCCAAAACCCCAGCACCTGTCTTTTGGATTTTATGACTGTTTATATGAAATTCAGAATTGCATTCTACTATGGTTCACTGATATGTGGATTGACCTAGTCCTTGTTTTCTGGGAGACTTTTGGAAAATATACATGAATTATTAGGAGATTGAAATGAAGAAACAAAGAGGAAATTCCCCAATTTCTTATTCTTAGATTCATACTCTGACTCTGCCTACCTACTGTAAAAACTTTTAAACTCTTACTCCCCATTTCTATATCATTGCCAACAAGTGAACATTCACTGCCCTACAACAAACCAGAGAACTCACATTGAACAATGTTTCCCCAGTAGAGACCAAGACACAATACTTATTAAAAAAATACCCTAGTTATGAATTAGTAGGTAAAGCTTTATTTGAGTGTTAAATGTGCTCTAATTATGTGTTTGTGTGTTTGTTGGTGTGTGTGGTGTGTGGGCGTGTGTGCTTGTGTGTAAAACAAGCACTGAGGTGTAAAATAAATGCAGGATTGCAACGGCCTTCTTAAAAATAAGAAGCAACTTTATCACATTTGAAGCCCAGTGAAGAATCTGCCTGATAGTTAACCTACAATTAATTGAAATGTGAAAAATTCAGGCCAAAAAAACATTTTCATTGTTTACACATCCACGTTTTTACAAAATGCCATATTAGTAACTGTTGTATTCTGCTACCTTTTCTGGCCTCTACTATCCCCCCTCTCCTGCCCTCCCATCTTCTCTCTCTATCCCGTCTGCTGTAATTGAACATTTGGGAATTGGAAACCACACTTTAAACTCACTCTCCTCCCCTTTTTCCCTTCTGTCAAATTACTCATCATCTTCTTCTATTTCTCCTCCTCCTCCTCCTCTTCCTCCTCCTCCTGATACCTTTAATTCATTCATCATACACTCATGCATTGGTTCATTCATTCCTTTCACACATGGTGTTGGGGATCCAACTCAGGACCTTTGAAAGTGTGAAGCCAGCACTCTAGTTCTGAGCCAAAACCCCAGCACCTGTCTTTTGGATTTTATGACTGCTTATATGAAATTCAGAATCGCATTCTGCTATGGTTCACTGATATGTGGACTGACCTAGTCCTTGTTTTCTGGGAGACTTTTGGAAAATATACATGAATTATAAGGAGATTGAAATGAAGAAACAAAGAGGAAATTCCCCAATTTCTTATTCTTAGATTCCATACTCTGACTCTGCCTACCTACTGTAAAAACTTTTAAACTCTTACTCCCCATTTCTATATCATTGCCAACAAGTGAACATTCGCTGCCCTGCAACAAACCAGAGAACTCACATTGAACAATGTTTCCCCAGTAGAGACCAAGACACAATACTTATTAAAAAAATACCCTAGTTATGAATTAGTAGGTAAAGCTTTATTTGAGTGTTAAATGTGCTCTAATTATGTGTTTGTGTGTTTGTTGGTGTGTGTGGTGTGTGGGCGTGTGTGCTTGTGTGTAAAACAAGCACTGAGGTGTAAAATAAATGCAGGATTGCAACAGCCTTCTTAAAAATAAGAAGCAACTTTATCACATTTGAAGCCCAGTGAAGAATCTGCCTGCTACTTAACCTACAATTAATTGAAATGTGAAAAATTCAGGCCTAGAAAAACAAAGCCAACATACATACTGAATCTAATCAGTCTGTCTCACCTGTTTTCTAACCAATCCTTTAAATAAACCTAAATGGCCAGCGTAAAACATCAGTTGTTCTAAACGAGTGGACGGATGTCCCCTGTCATGGGCTGTGTAAAATACATGGAGGATCCGGCACTGATTGTTATCTAGAATGACTTCTGCCTGAACTACTATTGGAGAATTGTTGCTGATATACTGCGGTTCTTATACCAGTAAACTGGAATGAAGGTAATTTCAGGCTGCAAAGGAATAAATTGATTTTACTAACTGGTTTTTGGAAAACACTGCCATGAAAAATTATCAATATGTTCATAAAGGCATCTACATGTCTCTTCACAAGGGTTTTACTTAATGGGGGAGGTGGTGAGGTCTGGATATAACTGAACTGTCCATTAGTAGGTAGAACAATATAATGGGAATCTGAGTGCACATTCCGGTTTGAACTCAATCTAGGTAAAATGGATTCATCTCTGTGTAATAGGCCTGCTTCTGAAAAACACAATGTACAGCTCCAAAAGCAGAACGATACTCTCAGAATACCATGTTATGTTTGTAAATAGATAGACAGATAGATATACAGAAATCTAAAATCTGAAAACGGTCTGGAAGTGTACATTTCAATAACTTACAATGTCAGTAGTGGGGGATTAATAGCAGATCAAGAAGACTGTATCTGCATGCGAAATGGTTCAATTTTTGAAAGAGTTTTTTAAATGAAAATGGACAAAAAATTGAAAGGGTTACAGTAAGTGTTGAGGAGTGACTTGACAAAAGGAGCACAGAGGTGAGAAAGAATTAAGTAGAGTTCAATAGAACCAGGTATAATTTCTGTACACATGACTCCATGAACAGGAGCAAAGGGGACACTTAAAGAAATCATAGGACTAAGGAGAGATCAGGATTAGGAGGCTTTGTACTAGTCTAGAAATGCTGACCTGAAAACCAACTAAAGTTCTCAACTCCTTCTTCTGAGGAACATTAGCTGTGCCGTGCTTTTCAAAACTGACTTGTCATGACTGATTTATGCCCATGTTAGCAACTCTTCTGAAATTACTTTGAAAGTAGACTCATGTGAGAGTTTCTCTTTAGAGATAATTCAAATTACTTGCATAGGAAGTGGCAGCAGGTCTGGGGATGTTGTAGCTCAGTGGCAGTGACCTTGCCTAGCTTGGGGCTGGCCTGCCATGGACTTTCACCCCAAACACTTGCAAGAAAAGAGAAGGAAGGGAAGGGAGAGAGAAAGTTGGAAGGGAGGAAGGCAAAGTTGGAGGGATGGAGGGAGGTAGAAAAGAAGGAAGAAGAAAAGGAGAAAAACCAGGAAGGGAGGAAGGAAGGTAGGAAATAGGGAGAGCACAAGAGCAGGGAAAGGACTGAGTCACTCAAACAAAAGGCAAGGGACACAAAGACCAATATCGGCCATAAAAGCTGTTTGAACAGTTTAGTCAGCTTTAGAATTTGAGTGACATCAAACTGAATGTTATTATGACTGGATGGGATCTTCCTACTAACCCCGCCTTGGCCTGGCCTAAACCAAATCAAGGGGTGGGTGGCATGGAGAGGAATTCTCTCTGGCTGGAGTGGGAGGGACCTAAACCTGTGGCACTTGAGGATGCACTGGGTAGGGAAGCGGACAAGACTGCCCTGATGGGCATTTGAGCACAACAAGGCTCCTGGGAGCCTTTGATCATGGCTCCCACCGCCATACGCCCACCACCCACCATACGCCCAGCCCCTGAAGGGGATCACAGTGGTCTGCTCCGTTGCCTGGTGCAGGTTGGAGTTCCTGACCAAACACCTGAGTGTCCACAGCCTGTGTTGGCCTGCCTGGGCAGGCTGTGGTTGTGGTGGCAAGAGCCAAAGCTGTGTTGGCGTGATGGAGGAGCCAAGGGCTGCCTCTCAGCCATACTAGTGGGTGGTTCTGGAAGAAGCACCCAGGGTTGTGGCAGCATTGTCCGAAGACATGAAGCCAGGCCATCTTCCTTATGGCTTTCCTTGGGAGTTGGTGATGTGTACAGCTCTTGGATTTTCCGCTGTTCTCTCACTTTTCTGGAGAGGTTTTCAGTCGGTTCGTAGCAGGCTTTACGTGGGAAGAGAAAAAAGGCTGGCTCTAAATCTTGCTGGACTTATTGAGGCAAAATGTGGACTTCTTGAAAAAGTGAGCCTTGTTGAAAAAGAACATGAAGCCTTAGAATCACCTTTAAAGGATTGCAGGTTTGAGAAGGGTTCAAGGGAAGCACAACAGCTGGAGGCAACCGACGAAAAGCTGCATAGGTCCGAATCCAGCCATGGCGTTGAAGTGCTCTTTCTAGAAGAAGAGCTCAAAGCACAGAAGGCTCAACATGGTCAAGAGGATGAAACGATGGCGCACCTATCAAGAAGGATACAGTCCCTCCAAGGTGAATCTGAATCCCTCAGATCACAAATAGCTGAAGCTAAAACAAACTGGAGACTCTTTCAAGTGAATGAGGAAGAACTGAAGCTGGCAATCAAAGAGGTTTTGAATGAAGGATCCCTACTTCCGCAAACGCAGAGACCAACAATACAAGGAGAAGCTGAAGCACAGAGGGAACAAGGAGGTGTCCAATATAAAGCAAAAATCATATTAGAGGACTCTAAAGTAGCTGGAGAACAAGTTCTAAGGGACACAGAAAATCACATGGAGTCTCTGAGGGAATGCTTGCTGAAGATGATGGATAGGTCTTCTCCAAGCCTGGGAGCCCAAAGGGATGGTGGTCACCTGGAACTGGGAAAGACGAGTGAACCCGAAATTGGTGCTCACTTGGAGGATGAGTCCAAAGGAGCTTTGAGGAACCTGGTTTATGGTGATAAGCTAAAGGCCTCCTTAGAAATCTTGGAAGGAGGAAGAATTCAAAAATGTACTTTCTCATCTGAAGTGGAGAAAACCACGGAAGACCTTACAGAACACCTTAAAAGTCTGCAGACTGAACAGGCATCCTTGCAGTCAGAAAATGCACAGCTGCAAAGTGAGAATGAGACCCTACAGAAGAACTTTAAAGTCATGATGGAACGCTATCAAGAAAATATGATGAAACTGCACAGGAAATTAAGAGTGGAGGAAAACTACCGTGTGGAGCAAGAGGAGAAACTTTCCAAAGTCGAAGAAAAGATGAGCCATACAATAAAAGAGCTGGAGACCTACAGAAAGAGAGCCCAATATCTTGAAGAACAATTGCAGAGTACCATTCATTCCTGTCTGGGGAAGATTATTTCCTCTGAGAAAGAAGCACATGCTAGTGAGTTGGCAGCTCGGATTGCTGAAAGAAACCTCAGTTATTTCAGGAAACAAAATGCACGCAACAGACAAAAATTAACTGAGAAGGAGCTTAGATTTGAACTTGTAGAAAAAGATCCCTATGATGCACTGGATGTTTCCAACTCAGCAATGGGCAGAAAGCCTTCTCCAAATGGGCCCTCACCAATAGGTCACCCTTCATCTGAAAGGAGACCTCCTCATTTGGAAAAGAGTGGTCCACTCACACTCTCACCTTTCACTCCAGTGGGAGGAGGAGGAGGGTCAAGGGGCCCTGGAGAATCCTCTGCACCATGCGACTAGCAGTAAAGGAAGAGAATCCAGCTGTCATAAGTTCACTGATTTTCAGAGAGCACCTTCTCAGACTGGGCCCCTCTCTCCTCCAGGGGAACAGGCCAGCAGGCTGATAATCCCTCCGCCAGGCCAACCATATTCTTCTGATGCACGTCTTCCTCTACAAAGGCAAGATAGGTTTTACTCAAATTGTGGTAGAGCATCGGGACCAGCAGAACACAGAATTCCTAATATGCCTCCTTTGGACTCTGATGTGCCTGATTCACCTCTCCATGCTGAAAACCAAGCAACTGGCTCTGGCTCTGTGTTGGCACCTTTCCCTCCAGTCAGAGGTGCCTTGCTTCCAGTTGACCCAAGGAGTCAGTTCATGAGAAGAGGACCTTTTTTTTCCTCCACCTCTCCCAGGAAACTTGTCTGGGAACCTGGAGATTATGTTCCACCTGACCCGCCACCCACTCCATTTCCAATGCGAAGTGTCTATGCAGGGAGGGGGTTTTCCTCACAATCTTCCCCCAAGAGCTGGAATTCAGCCCTCTACACCCCCATTCTGAAAGTACAAGTGAGTTCCCTGAAGGGTTCCTTCCACCTGCAAATGAGCCTGTTACTCAACATCCAGAACCAAACAAGAAACCTCATGCTGTTGCTCTCTCTTCAAATGTAATTTGACTTATCTCTCATTTTTAGTTTTTGAGTAACTGCTTTTACTTCAGTAATTGACTATACTTTGGCTCCAATTGAAGCTCAATGAAACAATAATCCTTAAGATACTATTTTGTAAATAAAGATGGTTTACGTAGGAATCTTACGAGTAAATTATTCCTATTTTATGTCATTCCAGAGAACAGCATTTAATCTGATGAAGCCACTCTTACATAAACAAGAATGGGAGTTCTAGGTACTTGTAATCTAGCTGATGGAAATATCTTTTAAACTCCCAACAAAGAAGTGTATTTAGTATGACTGTAGCAAATGTAAAGTGACTTTAGGCTTAATGAAAAAGTGTCACTGATTTAGAGACTGGTTGGGCATTTCAGCTAGTTTTTCCATATCAGAATAACTAGAGCATGGGAGGACTAAAGGAGAGAACACAACTAAACATGTCACGGAAACAGGAGATCTCAACTACAAAGAAAAATGAAGACCTCTTTTTTATATTGGTTGCTTAAAACCTTACATAGCTCTTGAGATACCATATTTCCTACATTAGACTCAAGTGAGTTATGAACTCCCATTTTGACCCCATATTCAGATTGCACAATCACATTGTTTACACATCCACGTTTTTACAAAATGCCATATTAGTAACTGTAGTATTCTGCTACCTTTTCTGGCCTCTACTATATCCCCTCTCCTGCCCTCCCATCTTCTCTCTCTATCCCGTCTGCTGTAATTGAACGTTTGGGAATTGGAAACCACACTTTAAACTCACTCTCCTCCCCTTTTTCCCTTCTGTCAAATTACTCATCATCTTCTTCTATTTCTCCTCCTCCTCCTCCTCTTCCTCCTCCTCCTGATACCTTTAATTCATTCATCATACACTCATGCATTGGTTCATTCATTCCTTTCACACATGGTGTTGGGGATCCAACTCAAGACCTTTGAAAGTGTGAAGCCAGCACTCTAGTGCTGAGCCAAATCCCCAGCACCTGTCTTTTGGATTTTATGACTGTTTATATGAAATTCAGAATCGCATTCTGCTATGGTTCACTGATATGTGGACTGACCTAGTCCTTGTTTTCTGGGAGACTTTTGGAAAATATACATGAATTATAAGGAGATTGAAATGAAGAAACAAAGAGGAAATTCCCCAATTTCTTATTGTTAGATTCCATACTCTGACTCTGCCTACCTATTGTAAAAACTTTTAAACTCTTACTCCCCATTTCTATATCATTGCCAACAAGTGAACATTCACTGCCCTGCAACAAACCAGAGAACTCACATTGAACAATGTTTCCCCAGTAGAGACCAAGACACAATACTTATTAAAAAAATACCCTAGTTATGAATTAGTAGGTAAAGCTTTATTTGAGTGTTAAATGTGCTCTAATTATGTGTTTGTGTGTTTGTTGGTGTGTGTGGTGTGTGGGCGTGTGTGCTTGTGTGTAAAACAAGCACTGAGGTGTAAAATAAATGCAGGATTGCAACGGCCTTCTTAAAAATAAGAAGCAACTTTATCACATTTGAAGCCCAGTGAAGAATCTGCCTGCTACTTAACCTACAATTAATTGAAATGTGAAAAATTCAGGCCTAGAAAAACAAAGCCAACATACATACTGAATCTAATCAGTCTGTCTCACCTGTTTTCTAACCACTCCTTTAAATAAACCTAAATGGCCAGCGTAAAACATCAGTTGTTCTAAACGAGTGGACGGATGTCCCCTGTCATGGGCTGTGTAAAATACATGGAGGATCCGGCACTGATTGTTATCTAGAATGACTTCTGCCTGAACTACTATTGGAGAATTGTTGCTGATATACTGCGGTTCTTATACCAGTAAACTGGAATGAAGGTAATTTCAGGCTGCAAAGGAATAAATTGATTTTACTAACTGGTTTTTGGAAAACACTGCCATGAAAAATTATCAATATGTTCATAAAGGCATCTACATGTCTCTTCACAAGGGTTTTACTTAATGGGGGAGGTGGTGAGGTCTGGATATAACTGAACTGTCCATTAGTAGGTAGAACAATATAATGGGAATCTGAGTGCACATTCCGGTTTGAACTCAATCTAGGTAACATGGATTCATCTCTGTGTAATAGGCCTGCTTCTGAAAAACACAATGTAGAGCTCCAAAAGCAGAACGATACTCTCAGAATACCATGTTATGTTTGTAAATAGATAGACAGATAGATATACAGAAATCAAAAAACTGAAAACGGTCTGGAAGTGTACATTTCAATAACTTACAATGTCAGTAGTGGGGGATTAATAGCAGATCAAGAAGACTGTATCTGCATGCGAAATGGTTCAATTTTTGAAAGAGTTTTTTAAATGAAAATGGACAAAAAATTGAAAGGGTTACAGTAAGTGTTGAGGAGTGACTTGACAAAAGGAGCACAGAGGTGAGAAAGAATTAAGTAGAGTTCAATAGAACCAGGTATAATTTCTGTACACATGACTCCATGAACAGGAGCAAAAGGGGACACTTAAAGAAATCATAGGACTAAGGAGAGATCAGGATTAGCAGGGTTTGTACTAGTCTAGAAATGCTGACCTGAAAACCAACTAAAGTTCTCAACTCCTTCTTCTGAGGAACATTAGCTGTACCGTGCTTTTCAAAAATGACTTGTCATGACTGATTTATGCCCATGTTAGCAACTCTTCTGAAATTACTTTGAAAGTAGACTCATGTGAGAGTTTCTCTTTAGAGATAATTCAAATTACTTGCATAGGAAGTGGCAGCAGGTCTGGGGATGTTGTAGCTCAGTGGCAGTGACCTTGCCTAGCTTGGGGCTGGCCTGCCATGGACTTTCACCCCAAACACTTGCAAGAAAAGAGAAGGAAGGGAAGGGAGAGAGAAAGTTGGAAGGGAGGAAGGCAAAGTTGGAGGGATGGAGGGAGGTAGAAAAGAAGGAAGAAGAAAAGGAGAAAAACCAGGAAGGGAGGAAGGAAGGTAGGAAATAGGGAGAGCACAAGGGCAGGGAAAGGACTGAGTCACTCAAACAAAAGGCAAGGGACACAAAGACCAATATAGGCCATAAAAGCTGTTTGAACAGTTTAGTCAGCTTTAGAATTTGAGTGACATCAAACTGAATGTTATTATGACTGGATGGAATCTTCCTACTAACCCCGCCTTGGCCTGGCCTAAACCAAATCAAGGGGTGGGTGGCATGGAGAGGAATTCTCTCTGGCTGGAGTGGGAGGGACCTAAACCTGTGGCACTTGAGGATGCACCGGGTAGGGAAGCGGACAAGACTCCCCTGATGGGCAGTTGAGCACAACAAGGCTCCTGGGAGCCTTTGATCATGGCTCCCACCGCCATACGCCCACCACCCACCATACGCCCAGCCCCTGAAGGGGATCACAGTGGTCTGCTCCGTTGCCTGGTGCAGGTTGGAGTTCCTGACCAAACACCTGAGTGTCCACAGCCTGTGTTGGCCTGCCTGGGCAGGCTGTGGTTGTGGTGGCAAGAGCCAAAGCTGTGTTGGCGTGATGGAGGAGCCAAGGGCTGCCTCTCAGCCATACTAGTGGGTGGTTCTGGAAGAAGCACCCAGGGTTGTGGCAGCATTGTCCGAAGACATGAAGCCAGGCCATCTTCCTTATGGCTTTCCTTGGGAGTTGGTGATGTGTACAGCTCTTGGATTTTCCGCTGTTCTCTCACTTTTCTGGAGAGGTTTTCAGTCGGTTCGTAGCAGGCTTTACGTGGGAAGAGAAAAAAGGCTGGCTCTAAATCTTGCTGGACTTATTGAGGCAAAATGTGGACTTCTTGAAAAAGTGAGCCTTGTTGAAAAAGAACATGAAGGCTTAGAATCACCTTTAAAGGATTGCAGGTTTGACAAGGGTTCAAGGGAAGCACGACAGCTGGAGGCAACCGACGAAAAGCTGCATAGGTCCGAATCCAGCCATGGCGTTGAAGTGCTCTTTCTAGAAGAAGAGCTCAAAGCACAGAAGGCTCAACATGGTCAAGAGGATGAAACGATGGCGCACCTATCAAGAAGGATACAGTCCCTCCAAGGTGAATCTGAATCCCTCAGATCACAAATAGCTGAAGCTAAAACAAACTGGAGACTCTTTCAAGTGAATGAGGAAGAACTGAAGCTGGCAATCAAAGAGGTTTTGAATGAAGGATCCCTACTTCCGCAAACGCAGAGACCAACAATACAAGGAGAAGCTGAAGCACAGAGGGAACAAGGAGGTGTCCAATATAAAGCAAAAATCATATTAGAGGACTCTAAAGTAGCTGGAGAACAAGTTCTAAGGGACACAGAAAATCACATGGAGTCTCTGGGTGAATGCTTGCTGAAGATGATGGATAGGTCTTCTCCAAGCCTGGGAGCCCAAAGGGATGGTGGTCACCTGGAACTGGGAAAGACGAGTGAACCCGAAATTGGTGCTCACTTGGAGGATGAGTCCAAAGGAGCTTTGAGGAACCTGGTTTATGGTGATAAGCTAAAGGCCTCCTTAGAAATCTTGGAAGGAGGAAGAATTCAAAAATGTACTTTCTCATCTGAAGTGGAGAAAACCACGGAAGACCTTACAGAACACCTTAAAAGTCTGCAGACTGAACAGGCATCCTTGCAGTCAGAAAATGCACAGCTGCAAAGTGAGAATGAGACCCTACAGAAGAACTTTAAAGTCATGATGGAACGCTATCAAGAAAATATGATGAAACTGCACAGGAAATTAAGAGTGGAGGAAAACTACCGTGTGGAGCAAGAGGAGAAACTTTCCAAAGTCGAAGAAAAGATGAGCCATACAATAAAAGAGCTGGAGACCTACAGAAAGAGAGCCCAATATCTTGAAGAACAATTGCAGAGTACCATTCATTCCTGTCTGGGGAAGATTATTTCCTCTGAGAAAGAAGCACATGCTAGTGAGTTGGCAGCTCGGATTGCTGAAAGAAACCTCAGTTATTTCAGGAAACAAAATGCACGCAACAGACAAAAATTAACTGAGAAGGAGCTTAGATTTGAACTTGTAGAAAAAGATCCCTATGATGCACTGGATGTTTCCAACTCAGCAATGGGCAGAAAGCCTTCTCCAAATGGGCCCTCACCAATAGGTCACCCTTCATCTGAAAGGAGACCTCCTCATTTGGAAAAGAGTGGTCCACTCACACTCTCACCTTTCACTCCAGTGGGAGGAGGAGGAGGGTCAAGGGGCCCTGGAGAATCCTCTGCACCATGCGACTAGCAGTAAAGGAAGAGAATCCAGCTGTCATAAGTTCACTGATTTTCAGAGAGCACCTTCTCAGACTGGGCCCCTCTCTCCTCCAGGGGAACAGGCCAGCAGGCTGATGATCCCTCCGCCAGGCCAACCATATTCTTCTGATGCACGTCTTCCTCTACAAAGGCAAGATAGGTTTTACTCAAATTGTGGTAGAGCATCGGGACCAGCAGAACACAGAATTCCTAATATGCCTCCTTTGGACTCTGATGTGCCTGATTCACCTCTTCATGCTGAAAACCAAGCAACTGGCTCTGGCTCTGTGTTGGCACCTTTCCCTCCAGTCAGAGGTGCCTTGCTTCCAGTTGACCCAAGGAGTCAGTTCATGAGAAGAGGACCTTTTTTTTCCTCCACCTCTCCCAGGAAACTTGTCTGGGAACCTGGAGATTATGTTCCACCTGACCCGCCACCCACTCCATTTCCAATGCGAAGTGTCTATGCAGGGAGGGGGTTTTCCTCACAATCTTCCCCCAAGAGCTGGAATTCAGCCCTCTACACCCCCATTCTGAAAGTACAAGTGAGTTCCCTGAAGGGTTCCTTCCACCTGCAAATGAGCCTGTTACTCAACATCCAGAACCAAACAAGAAACCTCATGCTGTTGCTCTCTCTTCAAATGTAATTTGACTTATCTCTCATTTTTAGTTTTTAAGTAACTGCTTTTACTTCAGTAATTGACTATACTTTGGCTCCAATTGAAGCTCAATGAAACAATAATCCTTAAGATACTATTTTGTAAATAAAGATGGTTTACGTAGGAATCTTACGAGTAAATTATTCCTATTTTATGTCATTCCAGAGAACAGCATTTAATCTGATGAAGCCACTCTTACATAAACAAGAATGGGAGTTCTAGGTACTTGTAATCTAGCTGATGGAAATATCTTTTAAACTCCCAACAAAGAAGTGTATTTAGTATGACTGTAGCAAATGTAAAGTGACTTTAGGCTTAATGAAAAAGTGTCACTGATTTAGAGACTGGTTGGGCATTTCAGCTAGTTTTTCCATATCAGAATAACTAGAGCATGGGAGGACTAAAGGAGAGAACACAACTCAACATGTCACGGAAACAGGAGATCTCAACTACAAAGAAAAATGAAGACCTCTTTTTTATATTGGTTGCTTAAAACCTTACATAGCTCTTGAGATACCATATTTCCTACATTAGACTCAAGTGAGTTATGAACTCCCATTTTGACCCCATATTCAGATTGCACAATCACATTGTTTACACATCCACGTTTTTACAAAATGCCATATTAGTAACTGTTGTATTCTGCTACCTTTTCTGGCCTCTACTATATCCCCTCTCCTGCCCTCCCATCTTCTCTCTCTATCCAGTCTGCTGTAATTGAACGTTTGGGAATTGGAAACCACACTTTAAACTCACTCTCCTCCCCTTTTTCCCTTCTGTCAAATTACTCATCATCTTCTTCTATTTCTCCTCCTCCTCCTCCTCTTCCTCCTCCTCCTGATACCTTTAATTCATTCATCATACACTCAGGCATTGGTTCATTCATTCCTTTCACACATGGTGTTGGGGATCCAACTCAGGACCTTTGAAAGTGTGAAGCCAGCACTCTAGTGCTGAGCCAAAACCCCAGCACCTGTCTTTTGGATTTTATGACTGTTTATATGAAATTCAGAATTGCATTCTACTATGGTTCACTGATATGTGGATTGACCTAGTCCTTGTTTTCTGGGAGACTTTTGGAAAATATACATGAATTATTAGGAGATTGAAATGAAGAAACAAAGAGGAAATTCCCCAATTTCTTATTCTTAGATTCATACTCTGACTCTGCCTACCTACTGTAAAAACTTTTAAACTCTTACTCCCCATTTCTATATCATTGCCAACAAGTGAACATTCACTGCCCTACAACAAACCAGAGAACTCACATTGAACAATGTTTCCCCAGTAGAGACCAAGACACAATACTTATTAAAAAAATACCCTAGTTATGAATTAGTAGGTAAAGCTTTATTTGAGTGTTAAATGTGCTCTAATTATGTGTTTGTGTGTTTGTTGGTGTGTGTGGTGTGTGGGCGTGTGTGCTTGTGTGTAAAACAAGCACTGAGGTGTAAAATAAATGCAGGATTGCAACGGCCTTCTTAAAAATAAGAAGCAACTTTATCACATTTGAAGCCCAGTGAAGAATCTGCCTGATAGTTAACCTACAATTAATTGAAATGTGAAAAATTCAGGCCAAAAAAACATTTTCATTGTTTACACATCCACGTTTTTACAAAATGCCATATTAGTAACTGTTGTATTCTGCTACCTTTTCTGGCCTCTACTATCCCCCCTCTCCTGCCCTCCCATCTTCTCTCTCTATCCCGTCTGCTGTAATTGAACATTTGGGAATTGGAAACCACACTTTAAACTCACTCTCCTCCCCTTTTTCCCTTCTGTCAAATTACTCAT
Source organism: Callospermophilus lateralis (assembly GCF_048772815.1). NCBI lineage: Eukaryota > Metazoa > Chordata > Mammalia > Rodentia > Sciuridae > Callospermophilus > Callospermophilus lateralis. The sequence continues at coordinate 35,870 of NW_027514006.1, forward strand.
CATCTTCTTCTATTTCTCCTCCTCCTCCTCCTCTTCCTCCTCCTCCTGATACCTTTAATTCATTCATCATACACTCATGCATTGGTTCATTCATTCCTTTCACACATGGTGTTGGGGATCCAACTCAGGACCTTTGAAAGTGTGAAGCCAGCACTCTAGTTCTGAGCCAAAACCCCAGCACCTGTCTTTTGGATTTTATGACTGTTTATATGAAATTCAGAATCGCATTCTGCTATGGTTCACTGATATGTGGACTGACCTAGTCCTTGTTTTCTGGGAGACTTTTGGAAAATATACATGAATTATAAGGAGATTGAAATGAAGAAACAAAGAGGAAATTCCCCAATTTCTTATTCTTAGATTCCATACTCTGACTCTGCCTACCTACTGTAAAAACTTTTAAACTCTTACTCCCCATTTCTATATCATTGCCAACAAGTGAACATTCGCTGCCCTGCAACAAACCAGAGAACTCACATTGAACAATGTTTCCCCAGTAGAGACCAAGACACAATACTTATTAAAAAGATACCCTAGTTATGAATTAGTAGGTAAAGCTTTATTTGAGTGTTAAATGTGCTCTAATTATGTGTTTGTGTGTTTGTTGGTGTGTGTGGTGTGTGGGCGTGTGTGCTTGTGTGTAAAACAAGCACTGAGGTGTAAAATAAATGCAGGATTGCAACGGCCTTCTTAAAAATAAGAAGCAACTTTATCACATTTGAAGCCCAGTGAAGAATCTGCCTGCTACTTAACCTACAATTAATTGAAATGTGAAAAATTCAGGCCTAGAAAAACAAAGCCAACATACATACTGAATCTAATCAGTCTGTCTCACCTGTTTTCTAACCACTCCTTTAAATAAACCTAAATGGCCAGCGTAAAACATCAGTTGTTCTAAACGAGTGGACGGATGTCCCCTGTCATGGGCTGTGTAAAATACATGGAGGATCCGGCACTGATTGTTATCTAGAATGACTTCTGCCTGAACTACTATTGGAGAATTGTTGCTGATATACTGCGGTTCTTATACCAGTAAACTGGAATGAAGGTAATTTCAGGCTGCAAAGGAATAAATTGATTTTACTAACTGGTTTTTGGAAAACACTGCCATGAAAAATTATCAATATGTTCATAAAGGCATCTACATGTCTCTTCACAAGGGTTTTACTTAATGGGGGAGGTGGTGAGGTCTGGATATAACTGAACTGTCCATTAGTAGGTAGAACAATATAATGGGAATCTGAGTGCACATTCCGGTTTGAACTCAATCTAGGTAACATGGATTCATCTCTGTGTAATAGGCCTGCTTCTGAAAAACACAATGTAGAGCTCCAAAAGCAGAACGATACTCTCAGAATACCATGTTATGTTTGTAAATAGATAGACAGATAGATATACAGAAATCAAAAAACTGAAAACGGTCTGGAAGTGTACATTTCAATAACTTACAATGTCAGTAGTGGGGGATTAATAGCAGATCAAGAAGACTGTATCTGCATGCGAAATGGTTCAATTTTTGAAAGAGTTTTTTAAATGAAAATGGACAAAAAATTGAAAGGGTTACAGTAAGTGTTGAGGAGTGACTTGACAAAAGGAGCACAGAGGTGAGAAAGAATTAAGTAGAGTTCAATAGAACCAGGTATAATTTCTGTACACATGACTCCATGAACAGGAGCAAAAGGGGACACTTAAAGAAATCATAGGACTAAGGAGAGATCAGGATTAGGAGGGTTTGTACTAGTCTAGAAATGCTGACCTGAAAACCAACTAAAGTTCTCAACTCCTTCTTCTGAGGAACATTAGCTGTACCGTGCTTTTCAAAAATGACTTGTCATGACTGATTTATGCCCATGTTAGCAACTCTTCTGAAATTACTTTGAAAGTAGACTCATGTGAGAGTTTCTCTTTAGAGATAATTCAAATTACTTGCATAGGAAGTGGCAGCAGGTCTGGGGATGTTGTAGCTCAGTGGCAGTGACCTTGCCTAGCTTGGGGCTGGCCTGCCATGGACTTTCACCCCAAACACTTGCAAGAAAAGAGAAGGAAGGGAAGGGAGAGAGAAAGTTGGAAGGGAGGAAGGGAAAGTTGGAGGGATGGAGGGAGGTAGAAAAGAAGGAAGAAGAAAAGGAGAAAAACCAGGAAGGGAGGAAGGAAGGTAGGAAATAGGGAGAGCACAAGGGCAGGGAAAGGACTGAGTCACTCAAACAAAAGGCAAGGGACACAAAGACCAATATCGGCCATAAAAGCTGTTTGAACAGTTTAGTCAGCTTTAGAATTTGAGTGACATCAAACTGAATGTTATTATGACTGGATGGAATCTTCCTACTAACCCCGCCTTGGCCTGGCCTAAACCAAATCAAGGGGTGGGTGGCATGGAGAGGAATTCTCTCTGGCTGGAGTGGGAGGGACCTAAACCTGTGGCACTTGAGGATGCACCGGGTAGGGAAGCGGACAAGACTGCCCTGATGGGCATTTGAGCACAACAAGGCTCCTGGGAGCCTTTGATCATGGCTCCCACCGCCATACGCCCACCACCCACCATACGCCCAGCCCCTGAAGGGGATCACAGTGGTCTGCTCCGTTGCCTGGTGCAGGTTGGAGTTCCTGACCAAACACCTGAGTGTCCACAGCCTGTGTTGGCCTGCCTGGGCAGGCTGTGGTTGTGGTGGCAAGAGCCAAAGCTGTGTTGGCATGATGGAGGAGCCAAGGGCTGCCTCTCAGCCATACTAGTGGGTGGTTCTGGAAGAAGCACCCAGGGTTGTGGCAGCATTGTCCGAAGACATGAAGCCAGGCCATCTTCCTTATGGCTTTCCTTGGGAGTTGGTGATGTGTACAGCTCTTGGATTTTCCGCTGTTCTCTCACTTTTCTGGAGAGGTTTTCAGTCGGTTCGTAGCAGGCTTTACGTGGGAAGAGAAAAAAGGCTGGCTCTAAATCTTGCTGGACTTATTGAGGCAAAATGTGGACTTCTTGAAAAAGTGAGCCTTGTTGAAAAAGAACATGAAGGCTTAGAATCACCTTTAAAGGATTGCAGGTTTGAGAAGGGTTCAAGGGAAGCACAACAGCTGGAGGCAACCGACGAAAAGCTGCATAGGTCCGAATCCAGCCATGGCGTTGAAGTGCTCTTTCTAGAAGAAGAGCTCAAAGCACAGAAGGCTCAACATGGTCAAGAGGATGAAACGATGGCGCACCTATCAAGAAGGATACAGTCCCTCCAAGGTGAATCTGAATCCCTCAGATCACAAATAGCTGAAGCTAAAACAAACTGGAGACTCTTTCAAGTGAATGAGGAAGAACTGAAGCTGGCAATCAAAGAGGTTTTGAATGAAGGATCCCTACTTCCGCAAACGCAGAGACCAACAATACAAGGAGAAGCTGAAGCACAGAGGGAACAAGGAGGTGTCCAATATAAAGCAAAAATCATATTAGAGGACTCTAAAGTAGCTGGAGAACAAGTTCTAAGGGACACAGAAAATCACATGGAGTCTCTGAGGGAATGCTTGCTGAAGATGATGGATAGGTCTTCTCCAAGCCTGGGAGCCCAAAGGGATGGTGGTCACCTGGAACTGGGAAAGACGAGTGAACCCGAAATTGGTGCTCACTTGGAGGATGAGTCCAAAGGAGCTTTGAGGAACCTGGTTTATGGTGATAAGCTAAAGGCCTCCTTAGAAATCTTGGAAGGAGGAAGAATTCAAAAATGTACTTTCTCATCTGAAGTGGAGAAAACCACGGAAGACCTTACAGAACACCTTAAAAGTCTGCAGACTGAACAGGCATCCTTGCAGTCAGAAAATGCACAGCTGCAAAGTGAGAATGAGACCCTACAGAAGAACTTTAAAGTCATGATGGAACGCTATCAAGAAAATATGATGAAACTGCACAGGAAATTAAGAGTGGAGGAAAACTACCGTGTGGAGCAAGAGGAGAAACTTTCCAAAGTCGAAGAAAAGATGAGCCATACAATAAAAGAGCTGGAGACCTACAGAAAGAGAGCCCAATATCTTGAAGAACAATTGCAGAGTACCATTCATTCCTGTCTGGGGAAGATTATTTCCTCTGAGAAAGAAGCACATGCTAGTGAGTTGGCAGCTCGGATTGCTGAAAGAAACCTCAGTTATTTCAGGAAACAAAATGCACGCAACAGACAAAAATTAACTGAGAAGGAGCTTAGATTTGAACTTGTAGAAAAAGAACCCTATGATGCACTGGATGTTTCCAACTCAGCAATGGGCAGAAAGCCTTCTCCAAATGGGCCCTCACCAATAGGTCACCCTTCATCTGAAAGGAGACCTCCTCATTTGGAAAAGAGTGGTCCACTCACACTCTCACCTTTCACTCCAGTGGGAGGAGGAGGAGGGTCAAGGGGCCCTGGAGAATCCTCTGCACCATGCGACTAGCAGTAAAGGAAGAGAATCCAGCTGTCATAAGTTCACTGATTTTCAGAGAGCACCTTCTCAGACTGGGCCCCTCTCTCCTCCAGGGGAACAGGCCAGCAGGCTGATGATCCCTCCGCCAGGCCAACCATATTCTTCTGATGCACGTCTTCCTCTACAAAGGCAAGATAGGTTTTACTCAAATTGTGGTAGAGCATCGGGACCAGCAGAACACAGAATTCCTAATATGCCTCCTTTGGACTCTGATGTGCCTGATTCACCTCTCCATGCTGAAAACCAAGCAACTGGCTCTGGCTCTGTGTTGGCACCTTTCCCTCCAGTCAGAGGTGCCTTGCTTCCAGTTGACCCAAGGAGTCAGTTCATGAGAAGAGGACCTTTTTTTTCCTCCACCTCTCCCAGGAAACTTGTCTGGGAACCTGGAGATTATGTTCCACCTGACCCGCCACCCACTCCATTTCCAATGCGAAGTGTCTATGCAGGGAGGGGGTTTTCCTCACAATCTTCCCCCAAGAGCTGGAATTCAGCCCTCTACACCCCCATTCTGAAAGTACAAGTGAGTTCCCTGAAGGGTTCCTTCCACCTGCAAATGAGCCTGTTACTCAACATCCAGAACCAAACAAGAAACCTCATGCTGTTGCTCTCTCTTCAAATGTAATTTGACTTATCTCTCATTTTTAGTTTTTGAGTAACTGCTTTTACTTCAGTAATTGACTATACTTTGGCTCCAATTGAAGCTCAATGAAACAATAATCCTTAAGATACTATTTTGTAAATAAAGATGGTTTACGTAGGAATCTTACGAGTAAATTATTCCTATTTTATGTCATTCCAGAGAACAGCATTTAATCTGATGAAGCCACTCTTACATAAACAAGAATGGGAGTTCTAGGTACTTGTAATCTAGCTGATGGAAATATCTTTTAAACTCCCAACAAAGAAGTGTACTTAGTATGACTGTAGCAAATGTAAAGTGACTTTAGGCTTAATGAAAAAGTGTCACTGATTTAGAGACTGGTTGGGCATTTCAGCTAGTTTTTCCATATCAGAATAACTAGAGCATGGGAGGACTAAAGGAGAGAACACAACTAAACATGTCACGGAAACAGGAGATCTCAACTACAAAGAAAAATGAAGACCTCTTTTTTATATTGGTTGCTTAAAACCTTACATAGCTCTTGAGATACCATATTTCCTACATTAGACTCAAGTGAGTTATGAACTCCCATTTTGACCCCATATTCAGATTGCACAATCACATTGTTTACACATCCACGTTTTTACAAAATGCCATATTAGTAACTGTAGTATTCTGCTACCTTTTCTGGCCTCTACTATATCCCCTCTCCTGCCCTCCCATCTTCTCTCTCTATCCCGTCTGCTGTAATTGAACGTTTGGGAATTGGAAACCACACTTTAAACTCACTCTCCTCCCCTTTTTCCCTTCTGTCAAATTACTCATCATCTTCTTCTATTTCTCCTCCTCCTCCTCCTCTTCCTCCTCCTCCTGATACCTTTAATTCATTCATCATACACTCATGCATTGGTTCATTCATTCCTTTCACACATGGTGTTGGGGATCCAACTCAAGACCTTTGAAAGTGTGAAGCCAGCACTCTAGTGCTGAGCCAAATCCCCAGCACCTGTCTTTTGGATTTTATGACTGTTTATATGAAATTCAGAATCGCATTCTGCTATGGTTCACTGATATGTGGACTGACCTAGTCCTTGTTTTCTGGGAGACTTTTGGAAAATATACATGAATTATAAGGAGATTGAAATGAAGAAACAAAGAGGAAATTCCCCAATTTCTTATTCTTAGATTCCATACTCTGACTCTGCCTACCTACTGTAAAAACTTTTAAACTCTTACTCCCCATTTCTATATCATTGCCAACAAGTGAACATTCGCTGATTCATGCCTGATTCACCTCTCCATGCTGAAAACCAAGCAACTGGCTCTGGCTCTGTGTTGGCACCTTTCCCTCCAGTCAGAGGTGCCTTGCTTCCAGTTGACCCAAGGAGTCAGTTCATGAGAAGAGGACCTTTTTTTTCCTCCACCTCTCCCAGGAAACTTGTCTGGGAACCTGGAGATTATGTTCCACCTGACCCGCCACCCACTCCATTTCCAATGCGAAGTGTCTATGCAGGGAGGGGGTTTTCCTCACAATCTTCCCCCAAGAGCTGGAATTCAGCCCTCTACACCCCCATTCTGAAAGTACAAGTGAGTTCCCTGAAGGGTTCCTTCCACCTGCAAATGAGCCTGTTACTCAACATCCAGAACCAAACAAGAAACCTCATGCTGTTGCTCTCTCTTCAAATGTAATTTGACTTATCTCTCATTTTTAGTTTTTGAGTAATGCTTTTACTTCAGTAATTGACTATACTTTGGCTCCAATTGAAGCTCAATGAAACAATAATCCTTAAGATACTATTTTGTAAATAAAGATGGTTTACGTAGGAATCTTACGAGTAAATTATTCCTATTTTTATGTCATTCCAGAGAACAGCATTTAATCTGATGAAGCCACTCTTACATAAACAAGAATGGGAGTTCTAGGTACTTGTAATCTAGCTGATGGAAATATCTTTTAAACTCCCAACAAAGAAGTGTACTTAGTATGACTGTAGCAAATGTAAAGTTGACTTTAGGCTTAATGAAAAAGTGTCACTGATTTAGAGACTGGTGGGCATTTCAGCTAGTTTTTCCATATCAGAATAACTAGAGCATGGGAGGACTAAAGGAGAGAACACAACTCAACATGTCACGGAAACAGGAGATCTCAACTACAAAGAAAAATGAAGACCTCTTTTTTATATTGGTTGCTTAAAACCTTACATAGCTCTTGAGATACCATATTTCCTACATTAGACTCAAGTGAGTTATGAACTCCCATTTTGACCCCATATTCAGATTGCACAATCACATTGTTTACACATCCACGTTTTTACAAAATGCCATATTAGTAACTGTTGTATTCTGCTACCTTTTCTGGCCTCTACTATATCCCCTCTCCTGCCCTCCCATCTGTCTCTCTCTATCCAGTCGCTGTAATTGAACGTTTGGGAATTGGAAACCACACTTTAAACTCACTCTCCTCCCCTTTTTCCCTTCTGTCAAATTACTCATCATCTTCTTCTATTTCTCCTCCTCCTCCTCCTCTTCCTCCTCCTCCTGATACCTTTAATTCATTCATCATACACTCAGGCATTGGTTCATTCATTCCTTTCACACATGGTGTTGGGGATCCAACTCAGGACCTTTGAAAGTGTGAAGCCAGCACTCTAGTGCTGAGCCAAAACCCCAGCACCTGTCTTTTGGATTTTATGACTGTTTATATGAAATTCAGAATCGCATTCTACTATGGTTCACTGATATGTGGATTGACCTAGTCCTTGTTTTCTGGGAGACTTTTGGAAAATATACATGAATTATTAGGAGATTGAAATGAAGAAACAAAGAGGAAATTCCCCAATTTCTTATTCTTAGATTCATACTCTGACTCTGCCTACCTACTGTAAAAACTTTTAAACTCTTACTCCCCATTTCTATATCATTGCCAACAAGTGAACATTCACTGCCCTACAACAAACCAGAGAACTCACATTGAACAATGTTTCCCCAGTAGAGACCAAGACACAATACTTATTAAAAAAATACCCTAGTTATGAATTAGTAGGTAAAGCTTTATTTGAGTGTTAAATGTGCTCTAATTATGTGTTTGTGTGTTTGTTGGTGTGTGTGGTGTGTGGGCGTGTGTGCTTGTGTGTAAAACAAGCACTGAGGTGTAAAATAAATGCAGGATTGCAACGGCCTTCTTAAAAATAAGAAGCAACTTTATCACATTTGAACCCCAGTGAAGAATCTGCCTGATAGTTAACCTACAATTAATTGAAATGTGAAAAATTCAGGCCAAAAAAACATTTTCATTGTTTACACATCCACGTTTTTACAAAATGCCATATTAGTAACTGTTGTATTCTGCTACCTTTTCTGGCCTCTACTATCCCCCCTCTCCTGCCCTCCCATCTTCTCTCTCTATCCCGTCTGCTGTAATTGAACATTTGGGAATTGGAAACCACACTTTAAACTCACTCTCCTCCCCTTTTTCCCTTCTGTCAAATTACTCATCATCTTCTTCTATTTCTCCTCCTCCTCCTCCTCTTCCTCCTCCTCCTGATACCTTTAATTCATTCATCACACACTCATGCATTGGTTCATTCATTCCTTTCACACATGGTGTTGGGGATCCAACTCAGGACCTTTGAAAGTGTGAAGCCAGCACTCTAGTTCTGAGCCAAAACCCCAGCACCTGTCTTTTGGATTTTATGACTGTTTATATGAAATTCAGAATCGCATTCTGCTATGGTTCACTGATATGTGGACTGACCTAGTCCTTGTTTTCTGGGAGACTTTTGGAAAATATACATGAATTATAAGGAGATTGAAATGAAGAAACAAAGAGGAAATTCCCCAATTTCTTATTCTTAGATTCCATACTCTGACTCTGCCTACCTACTGTAAAAACTTTTAAACTCTTACTCCCCATTTCTATATCATTGCCAACAAGTGAACATTCGCTGCCCTGCAACAAACCAGAGAACTCACATTGAACAATGTTTCCCCAGTAGAGACCAAGACACAATACTTATTAAAAAGATACCCTAGTTATGAATTAGTAGGTAAAGCTTTATTTGAGTGTTAAATGTGCTCTAATTATGTGTTTGTGTGTTTGTTGGTGTGTGTGGTGTGTGGGCGTGTGTGCTTGTGTGTAAAACAAGCACTGAGGTGTAAAATAAATGCAGGATTGCAACGGCCTTCTTAAAAATAAGAAGCAACTTTATCACATTTGAAGCCCAGTGAAGAATCTGCCTGCTACTTAACCTACAATTAATTGAAATGTGAAAAATTCAGGCCTAGAAAAACAAAGCCAACATACATACTGAATCTAATCAGTCTGTCTCACCTGTTTTCTAACCACTCCTTTAAATAAACCTAAATGGCCAGCGTAAAACATCAGTTGTTCTAAACGAGTGGACGGATGTCCCCTGTCATGGGCTGTGTAAAATACATGGAGGATCCGGCACTGATTGTTATCTAGAATGACTTCTGCCTGAACTACTATTGGAGAATTGTTGCTGATATACTGCGGTTCTTATACCAGTAAACTGGAATGAAGGTAATTTCAGGCTGCAAAGGAATAAATTGATTTTACTAACTGGTTTTTGGAAAACACTGCCATGAAAAATTATCAATATGTTCATAAAGGCATCTACATGTCTCTTCACAAGGGTTTTACTTAATGGGGGAGGTGGTGAGGTCTGGATATAACTGAACTGTCCATTAGTAGGTAGAACAATATAATGGGAATCTGAGTGCACATTCCGGTTTGAACTCAATCTAGGTAACATGGATTCATCTCTGTGTAATAGGCCTGCTTCTGAAAAACACAATGTAGAGCTCCAAAAGCAGAACGATACTCTCAGAATACCATGTTATGTTTGTAAATAGATAGACAGATAGATATACAGAAATCAAAAAACTGAAAACGGTCTGGAAGTGTACATTTCAATAACTTACAATGTCAGTAGTGGGGGATTAATAGCAGATCAAGAAGACTGTATCTGCATGCGAAATGGTTCAATTTTTGAAAGAGTTTTTTAAATGAAAATGGACAAAAAATTGAAAGGGTTACAGTAAGTGTTGAGGAGTGACTTGACAAAAGGAGCACAGAGGTGAGAAAGAATTAAGTAGAGTTCAATAGAACCAGGTATAATTTCTGTACACATGACTCCATGAACAGGAGCAAAAGGGGACACTTAAAGAAATCATAGGACTAAGGAGAGATCAGGATTAGGAGGGTTTGTACTAGTCTAGAAATGCTGACCTGAAAACCAACTAAAGTTCTCAACTCCTTCTTCTGAGGAACATTAGCTGTACCGTGCTTTTCAAAAATGACTTGTCATGACTGATTTATGCCCATGTTAGCAACTCTTCTGAAATTACTTTGAAAGTAGACTCATGTGAGAGTTTCTCTTTAGAGATAATTCAAATTACTTGCATAGGAAGTGGCAGCAGGTCTGGGGATGTTGTAGCTCAGTGGCAGTGACCTTGCCTAGCTTGGGGCTGGCCTGCCATGGACTTTCACCCCAAACACTTGCAAGAAAAGAGAAGGAAGGGAAGGGAGAGAGAAAGTTGGAAGGGAGGAAGGGAAAGTTGGAGGGATGGAGGGAGGTAGAAAAGAAGGAAGAAGAAAAGGAGAAAAACCAGGAAGGGAGGAAGAAGGAAAGGAAATAGGGAGAGCACAAGGGCAGGGAAAGGACTGAGTCACTCAAACAAAAGGCAAGGGACACAAAGACCAATATCGGCCATAAAAGCTGTTTGAACAGTTTAGTCAGCTTTAGAATTTGAGTGACATCAAACTGAATGTTATTATGACTGGATGGAATCTTCCTACTAACCCCGCCTTGGCCTGGCCTAAACCAAATCAAGGGGTGGGTGGCATGGAGAGGAATTCTCTCTGGCTGGAGTGGGAGGGACCTAAACCTGTGGCACTTGAGGATGCACCGGGTAGGGAAGCGGACAAGACTGCCCTGATGGGCATTTGAGCACAACAAGGCTCCTGGGAGCCTTTGATCATGGCTCCCACCGCCATACGCCCACCACCCACCATACGCCCAGCCCCTGAAGGGGATCACAGTGGTCTGCTCCGTTGCCTGGTGCAGGTTGGAGTTCCTGACCAAACACCTGAGTGTCCACAGCCTGTGTTGGCCTGCCTGGGCAGGCTGTGGTTGTGGTGGCAAGAGCCAAAGCTGTGTTGGCATGATGGAGGAGCCAAGGGCTGCCTCTCAGCCATACTAGTGGGTGGTTCTGGAAGAAGCACCCAGGGTTGTGGCAGCATTGTCCGAAGACATGAAGCCAGGCCATCTTCCTTATGGCTTTCCTTGGGAGTTGGTGATGTGTACAGCTCTTGGATTTTCCGCTGTTCTCTCACTTTTCTGGAGAGGTTTTCAGTCGGTTCGTAGCAGGCTTTACGTGGGAAGAGAAAAAAGGCTGGCTCTAAATCTTGCTGGACTTATTGAGGCAAAATGTGGACTTCTTGAAAAAGTGAGCCTTGTTGAAAAAGAACATGAAGGCTTAGAATCACCTTTAAAGGATTGCAGGTTTGAGAAGGGTTCAAGGGAAGCACAACAGCTGGAGGCAACCGACGAAAAGCTGCATAGGTCCGAATCCAGCCATGGCGTTGAAGTGCTCTTTCTAGAAGAAGAGCTCAAAGCACAGAAGGCTCAACATGGTCAAGAGGATGAAACGATGGCGCACCTATCAAGAAGGATACAGTCCCTCCAAGGTGAATCTGAATCCCTCAGATCACAAATAGCTGAAGCTAAAACAAACTGGAGACTCTTTCAAGTGAATGAGGAAGAACTGAAGCTGGCAATCAAAGAGGTTTTGAATGAAGGATCCCTACTTCCGCAAACGCAGAGACCAACAATACAAGGAGAAGCTGAAGCACAGAGGGAACAAGGAGGTGTCCAATATAAAGCAAAAATCATATTAGAGGACTCTAAAGTAGCTGGAGAACAAGTTCTAAGGGACACAGAAAATCACATGGAGTCTCTGAGGGAATGCTTGCTGAAAATGATGGATAGGTCTTCTCCAAGCCTGGGAGCCCAAAGGGATGGTGGTCACCTGGAACTGGGAAAGACGAGTGAACCCGAAATTGGTGCTCACTTGGAGGATGAGTCCAAAGGAGCTTTGAGGAACCTGGTTTATGGTGATAAGCTAAAGGCCTCCTTAGAAATCTTGGAAGGAGGAAGAATTCAAAAATGTACTTTCTCATCTGAAGTGGAGAAAACCACGGAAGACCTTACAGAACACCTTAAAAGTCTGCAGACTGAACAGGCATCCTTGCAGTCAGAAAATGCACAGCTGCAAAGTGAGAATGAGACCCTACAGAAGAACTTTAAAGTCATGATGGAACGCTATCAAGAAAATATGATGAAACTGCACAGGAAATTAAGAGTGGAGGAAAACTACCGTGTGGAGCAAGAGGAGAAACTTTCCAAAGTCGAAGAAAAGATGAGCCATACAATAAAAGAGCTGGAGACCTACAGAAAGAGAGCCCAATATCTTGAAGAACAATTGCAGAGTACCATTCATTCCTGTCTGGGGAAGATTATTTCCTCTGAGAAAGAAGCACATGCTAGTGAGTTGGCAGCTCGGATTGCTGAAAGAAACCTCAGTTATTTCAGGAAACAAAATGCACGCAACAGACAAAAATTAACTGAGAAGGAGCTTAGATTTGAACTTGTAGAAAAAGATCCCTATGATGCACTGGATGTTTCCAACTCAGCAATGGGCAGAAAGCCTTCTCCAAATGGGCCCTCACCAATAGGTCACCCTTCATCTGAAAGGAGACCTCCTCATTTGGAAAAGAGTGGTCCACTCACACTCTCACCTTTCACTCCAGTGGGAGGAGGAGGAGGGTCAAGGGGCCCTGGAGAATCCTCTGCACCATGCGACTAGCAGTAAAGGAAGAGAATCCAGCTGTCATAAGTTCACTGATTTTCAGAGAGCACCTTCTCAGACTGGGCCCCTCTCTCCTCCAGGGGAACAGGCCAGCAGGCTGATAATCCCTCCGCCAGGCCAACCATATTCTTCTGATGCACGTCTTCCTCTACAAAGGCAAGATAGGTTTTACTCAAATTGTGGTAGAGCATCGGGACCAGCAGAACACAGAATTCCTAATATGCCTCCTTTGGACTCTGATGTGCCTGATTCACCTCTCCATGCTGAAAACCAAGCAACTGGCTCTGGCTCTGTGTTGGCACCTTTCCCTCCAGTCAGAGGTGCCTTGCTTCCAGTTGACCCAAGGAGTCAGTTCATGAGAAGAGGACCTTTTTTTTCCTCCACCTCTCCCAGGAAACTTGTCTGGGAACCTGGAGATTATGTTCCACCTGACCCGCCACCCACTCCATTTCCAATGCGAAGTGTCTATGCAGGGAGGGGGTTTTCCTCACAATCTTCCCCCAAGAGCTGGAATTCAGCCCTCTACACCCCCATTCTGAAAGTACAAGTGAGTTCCCTGAAGGGTTCCTTCCACCTGCAAATGAGCCTGTTACTCAACATCCAGAACCAAACAAGAAACCTCATGCTGTTGCTCTCTCTTCAAATGTAATTTGACTTATCTCTCATTTTTAGTTTTTGAGTAACTGCTTTTACTTCAGTAATTGACTATACTTTGGCTCCAATTGAAGCTCAATGAAACAATAATCCTTAAGATACTATTTTGTAAATAAAGATGGTTTACGTAGGAATCTTACGAGTAAATTATTCCTATTTTATGTCATTCCAGAGAACAGCATTTAATCTGATGAAGCCACTCTTACATAAACAAGAATGGGAGTTCTAGGTACTTGTAATCTAGCTGATGGAAATATCTTTTAAACTCCCAACAAAGAAGTGTATTTAGTATGACTGTAGCAAATGTAAAGTGACTTTAGGCTTAATGAAAAAGTGTCACTGATTTAGAGACTGGTTGGGCATTTCAGCTAGTTTTTCCATATCAGAATAACTAGAGCATGGGAGGACTAAAGGAGAGAACACAACTAAACATGTCACGGAAACAGGAGATCTCAACTACAAAGAAAAATGAAGACCTCTTTTTTATATTGGTTGCTTAAAACCTTACATAGCTCTTGAGATACCATATTTCCTACATTAGACTCAAGTGAGTTATGAACTCCCATTTTGACCCCATATTCAGATTGCACAATCACATTGTTTACACATCCACGTTTTTACAAAATGCCATATTAGTAACTGTAGTATTCTGCTACCTTTTCTGGCCTCTACTATATCCCCTCTCCTGCCCTCCCATCTTCTCTCTCTATCCCGTCTGCTGTAATTGAACGTTTGGGAATTGGAAACCACACTTTAAACTCACTCTCCTCCCCTTTTTCCCTTCTGTCAAATTACTCATCATCTTCTTCTATTTCTCCTCCTCCTCCTCCTCTTCCTCCTCCTCCTGATACCTTTAATTCATTCATCATACACTCATGCATTGGTTCATTCATTCCTTTCACACATGGTGTTGGGGATCCAACTCAAGACCTTTGAAAGTGTGAAGCCAGCACTCTAGTGCTGAGCCAAATCCCCAGCACCTGTCTTTTGGATTTTATGACTGTTTATATGAAATTCAGAATCGCATTCTGCTATGGTTCACTGATATGTGGACTGACCTAGTCCTTGTTTTCTGGGAGACTTTTGGAAAATATACATGAATTATAAGGAGATTGAAATGAAGAAACAAAGAGGAAATTCCCCAATTTCTTATTCTTAGATTCCATACTCTGACTCTGCCTACCTACTGTAAAAACTTTTAAACTCTTACTCCCCATTTCTATATCATTGCCAACAAGTGAACATTCACTGCCCTGCAACAAACCAGAGAACTCACATTGAACAATGTTTCCCCAGTAGAGACCAAGACACAATACTTATTAAAAAAATACCCTAGTTATGAATTAGTAGGTAAAGCTTTATTTGAGTGTTAAATGTGCTCTAATTATGTGTTTGTGTGTTTGTTGGTGTGTGTGGTGTGTGGGCGTGTGTGCTTGTGTGTAAAACAAGCACTGAGGTGTAAAATAAATGCAGGATTGCAACGGCCTTCTTAAAAATAAGAAGCAACTTTATCACATTTGAAGCCCAGTGAAGAATCTGCCTGCTACTTAACCTACAATTAATTGAAATGTGAAAAATTCAGGCCTAGAAAAACAAAGCCAACATACATACTGAATCTAATCAGTCTGTCTCACCTGTTTTCTAACCAATCCTTTAAATAAACCTAAATGGCCAGCGTAAAACATCAGTTGTTCTAAACGAGTGGACGGATGTCCCCTGTCATGGGCTGTGTAAAATACATGGAGGATCCGGCACTGATTGTTATCTAGAATGACTTCTGCCTGAACTACTATTGGAGAATTGTTGCTGATATACTGCGGTTCTTATACCAGTAAGGTTCTTATACCTCTGCACTCCCTGCCCAGCCCAGTGCTGTCCCATGGCCCCCAGGACACCTCCTCTGCACTCCCTGACCAGCCTAGTGCTGTCCCATGCCCCCAGAGACCTCCTCTGCACTCCCTGCCCATCCCAGCTTGTCCCATGGACCCCCGGAGACCTGCCTTATACTACCTGCCCAGCCCAGTGCTGTCCCATTGCCCCCAAAAGATCTCCTCTACACTCCCTGCCCAGCCCAGTGCTGTCCCATGGCTCATTTGGAAACATCCTCGGCACTCCGTGCCCAGCCCAGTGCTGTCCCATGGCTCATTTGGAAACCTCCTCTGCACTCCCTGCCCAGACCAGCGCTATCCCATGACTCCCAGGAGACCACCTCTGTACACTCTGCCCAGCCAAGTGAAGTCCCCTGGCCTCCAGGAGACCTCCTCTGCACTCTCTGCCCAACCCAGCGCTGTACCATGGCCCCCAGGAGACCTGCCTTGTACTCCCTGGCCAGCCCAGTGCTGTCCCATGGCCCCCATGAGACGTCCACTGAACTCCCTGCCCAGCCCAGTGCTGTCCCATGCCCCCCAGGAGACCTCCTCTGCACTCCCTGCCCAGCCCAGTGCTGTCCCATGGCCCCCAGGTGACCTTCTCTGCACTCTCTTCCCAGCCCAGTAGTGACCCATGACACCAAGACCTTCTGTGCACTCTCTACCCAGCCCAGTGGTGACCCATGACCCCAGGTGACCTTCTGTACACTCCCTGCCAAGCCCAGTGCTGTCCCATGGCCCCAGAAGACCTCCTCTGCACTCCCTGCCCATCCCAGTGCTGTCCCATGGCTCATGTGGAGACCTCCTCTGCACTCTCTGCCCAGCCCAGTGGTGACCCATGAACCCAGGTGACATTCTGTGCACTCCCTGCCCAGCCCAGTGCTGTCCCAAGGCCCCCAGGAGACCTTCTCTGCACTCTCTACCCAGCCCAATCTGACCCATGACCCCAGGTGACCTTCTGTGCACTCCCTACGCAGCCCAGTGGTGAACCATGACCCCCAGGAGACCTTCTCTTCACTCTCAACCCATCCCAGTGGTGACCTATGACCCCAGGTAACCTTCTGTGCACTCCCTGCCCAGCCCAGTGCTGTCACATGGCCCTCAGGAGACCTCCACTGTACTCTTGAACCAGCACAGTGCTGTCCCATGGCCCCAGGAGACGTCCTCTGCACCCTCCTCCCAGCCCAGTGCTGTCCCATGGCACCCAGGAGACCTGCTCTGCACTCCCTGCTAATCCCAGTGCTTTCCCATGGCCCCAGAAGACCTCCTCTGCACTTCCTGCAGAGCCCAGTGCTGTCCCAAGGCCCCCAGGAGACCTCCTCTGCACTCCCTGCCCAGCCCAGTGCTGTACCATGGCCCTCAGGAGACCTCCTCTGCACTCCCTGCGCAGCCCAGTGTTGCCCCATGGCCACAGGTTACCTCCTCTGCACTCCCTGTCCTGCCCAGTGCTGTCCCATGGCCTCCAGGAGACCTCCTCTGTACTCTCTGCCGAGCCCAGTGCTGTCCCATGGCCCCCAGGAGACCACCCCTGTACTCTCTGCCCAGCACAGTGGTGTCCCATGGCCCCCAGGAGACCTCCTCTGCACTCCCTGCGCAGCCCAGTGCTGTCACATGGCCACCAGGTGACCTCCTCTGTACTCCCTGCCCTGCCCAGTGCTGTCCCATGGACCCCAGGAGACCTCCTCTGTACTCTCTGATTAGCCCAGTGCTGTCCCATGGCCCCCAGGAGACCTTCACTGCACTCCCTGCCCAGTCCAGTGCTGTGCCATGGCCCCCAGAGAACGCCTCTGCACTCCGTGCCCATTCCAGCGCTGTCCCATGGCATCCAGGAGATCTGCCTTGTATTCCGTGGCCACCACAGTGCTGTCCCATGGCCTCCAGGAGACCTCCTCTGTACTCTCTGCCCAGCCGAGTGCTGTCCCATGGCCCCCAGGAGACCTCCTCTGTACTCTCTGCCCAGCCCTGTGCTGTCCCATGGCCGCCAGGAGACCTCCTCAGAACTCCCTGCCAAGCCCAATACTGTCACGGGGCCCCCAAAAGACCTCCTCTGTACCCTCTGCCCAGCCCAGTGCTGTCCCATGGCCCCCAGGAGACTCCTCTGCACACCCTGCCCATCCCAATGCTGTCCCATGGCTCATGTGGAGAACTCGTCTGCACACCCTGCCCATGCCAGCGCTGTCCCATGGCACCCAGGCAACCTGCCTTGTACTCCCTGGCCACATCAGTGGAGTCCCATGGCTGCCAGGAGGACTCCTCTTCACTCCGTGCCCAGCCCACTGCTGTCCCGTGGCCCCCAGAAGACCTCCTCTGCACTCCCTTCCCAGCCCAGTGCTGTCCCATGGACCCCAGGAGACCTCCTCTGTACTCTCTCCTCAGCCCAGTGCTGTCCCATGGCGCGCAGGTGACCTTCACTGCACTCCCTGCCCAGCCCAGTGCTGTCCCATGGACCCCAGGAGACCTCCTCTGTACTCTCTGCTCAGCCCAGTGCTGTCCCATGGCCGCCAGGACACCTCCTCTGCACTCCCTGCCCAGCCCAGTGCTGTCCCATGGCCCCCAGAAGACCTGCCTTGTACTCCCTGCCCAGTCCAGTGCTGTCCCATGGACCCCAGGAGACCTCCTCTGCACTCCCTGCCCAGCCCAGTGCTGTCACATGGCTCATTCGGAGACCTCCTCTGAACTCCCTGCCCAACCCGAGCTGTCTTTTGGTTCATTTGGAGACCTCCTCTGCACTCCCTGCCCAGCCCAGTGCTGTCCCATGGCCCCCAGGAGACCTACCTTCTACTCCCTGCCAGCCCAGTGCTGTCCCATGGCAACCAGGACACCGCCTCTGTACTCCCTGCTCAGCCCAGTGCTGTCCCATGGCCCCCAGGAAACCTCCTCTGCACACCCTGCCCAGCCCAGTGCTGTCCCATGGCGCGCAGGTGACCTTCACTGCACTCCCTGCCCAGCCCAGTGCTGTCCCGTGGCCCCCAGGAGATTTCCTCTGCACTCCCTGCCCAGCCCAGTCCTTTCCCATGGCTTATTTGGAGACCTCCTCTGCACTCCCTGCCCAGCCCAGTGCTGTCCCACGGCCCCCAAGAGACCTCCTCTGTACTCTCTGCTCAACCCAGTGCTGTCCATGGCCCCCAGGAGACCTCCTCTGCACTCCCTGCCCATCCCAGCGCTGTCCCATGGCAACCAGGCAACCTGCCTTGTACTCCCTGGCCAGCCCAGTGCTGTCCCATGACCGCCAGGAGACCTCCTCTGCACTCCCTGCCCAGCCCAGTGCTGTCCCATGGCCCTCAGGAGACCTCCTCTGTACTCTATGCCCAGCCCAGTGCTGTCCCATGGCCCCCAGGAGACCTCCTTTGCTCTCCCTGCGCAGCCCAGTGCTGTCCCATGGCCCTCAGGAGACCTTCTCTGCACTCCAGGCCCAGCCCAGTGCTGTCCCGTTGCCCCCAGGAGATCTCCGCTGCACTCCCTGCCCAGCCCAGTGCTTTCCCATGGCTCATTTGGAGACCTCCTCTGCACTCCCTGCCCAGCCTAGTGCTGTCCCATGGCCTCCAACAGACCTCCTCTGTACTCTCTGCCCAGCCCGGTGCTGTCCCATGGCCCGCAGCAGAACTCCTCTGCACTCCCTGCCCATCCCAGCGCTGTCCCATGGCACCCAGGAGACCTGCCTTGTACTCCCTGGCAACCCCAGTGCAGTCCCATGGCCGCCAGGAGACCTCCTCTGCAATCCCTGCCCAGCCCAGTGCTGTCCCATGGCCCCCAGGTGACCTTCTCTGCACTCTCTACCCAGCCCAGTAGTGACCCATGACACCAAGACCTTCTGTGCACTCTCAGCCCAGCCCAGTGCTGTCCCATGGCCCCAGAAGACCTCCTCTGCACTCCCTGCCCTTCCCAGTGCTGTCCCATGGCTCAGGTGGAGACCTGCTCTGCAATCTCTGCCCAGCCCAGTGGTGACCCATGAACTCAGGTGACATTCTGTGCACTCCCTGCCCAGCCCAGTGCTGTCCCAAGGCCCCCAGGAGACCTTCTCTGCACTCTCTACCCAGCCCAATGCTGACCCATGACCCCAGGTGACCTTCTGTGCACTCTCTGCACAGCCCAGTGGTGAACCATGACCCCCAGGAGACATTATCTTCACTCTCTACCCATCCCAGTGGTGACCCATGACCCTAGGTGACCTTCTGTGCACTCCCTGCCCAGCCCAGTGCTGTCACATGGCCCTCAGGAGACCTCCTCTGTATTCTTGACCCAGCCCAGTGTGGTCCCATGGCCCCAGGAGACGTCCTCTGCACTCTCCTCCAAGCCCAGTGCTGTCCCATGGCACCCCGGAGACCTGCTCTGCACTCCCTGCCAAGCCCAGTGCTTTCCCATGGCCCCAGAAGACCTCCTCTTCTCTTCCGGCAGAGCCCAGTGCTGTCCCAAGGCCCCCAGGAGACCTCCTCTGCACTCCCTGCCCAGCCCAGTGCTGTCCCATGGCCCCCAGGAGACCTCCTCTGCACTCCGTGCGCAGCCCAGTGTTGCCCCATGGCCACAGGTTACCTCCTCTGCACTCCCTGTCCTGCCCAGTGCTGTCCCATGGCCCCCAGGAGACCTCCTCTGTACACTCTGCCGAGCCCAGTGCTGTCCCATGGCTCCCAGAAGACCTCCCCTGTACTCTCTGCCAAGCCCAGTGCTGTCCCATGGCCCCCAGGAGACCTCCTCTGCACTCCCTGCCCAGCCCAGTGCTGTCCCATGGCGCCCAGGAGACCTAAACTGCAATCCCTGCCCAGCCCAGTGCTGTTCCATGGCCCCCAAAGACCTACTCTGCACTCCGTGCCCATCCCAGCGCTACCCGTGGCATGCAGGAGACGTACGTTGTACTCCCTGGCCAGCCCAGTGCTGTCCCATGGCCCCCAGGAGACCTCCTCTGCACTCCCTGCACAGCCCAGTGCTGTCCGATGGCCCACAGGAGACCTCCTCTGCACTCCCTACCCACCCCAGTGGTGACCTTCTGTGAAGTCCCTGCCCAGCCCAGTGCTGCCCAAGTCCCCCAGGAGACCTCCTCTGCACTCCCTACCCACCCCAGTAGTGACCCATGACCCCAGGGGACCTTCTGTGCACTCCCTGCCCAGCCTAGTCCTGTGCCTTGGCCCTCAGGAGACCTCCTCTGTACTCTCTGCCCAGCCCAGTGCTGTCCAATGGCCCCCAGAAGATCTCCTCTGCACTCTCTGTCCAGCCCAGTGCTGTGCCATGGCCCCCAGGAGACCTCCTCTGCACTCCCTGCCCAGCCCAGTGCTGTCCCATGGCCCCCAGAAGACCTCCTCTGCACTCCCTACCCAGCCAGTGCTGTCCCATGGCCCCCAGACAACCTCCTCTGCACTCCCTGCCTAGCCCAGTGCTGTCCCATGGCCCCCAGGAGACCTCCTCTGCACTCCCTGCGCAGACCAGTGCTGTCCCATGGCCCCTAGCAGACCTCTTCTGCACTCCCTGCCCTGCCCAGTGCTGTCCCATGGCCGCCAGGAGACCTCCTCTGAACTCCCTGCCCAGCCCAGTGCTGTCCCACGCCCCCCAGGAGACCTCCTCTGCACTCCCTGCGCAGCCCAGTGCTCTCCCATGGCCACCAGGTGACCTCCTCTGCACTCCCTGCCCTGCCCAGTGCTGTCTCATGGCCCCAGGAAACCTCCTCTGTACTCTCTGCAAATCCCAGTGCTGTCCCATGGCCCCCAGGAGACCTCCCTTGTACTCTCTGCCCAGCCCAGTGCTGTCCCATGTCCCAGGAAACCTCCTCTCTACTCTGTGCCGAGCCCAGTGCTGTCCCATGGCCCCCAGGAGACCTCCCTTGTACTCTCTGCCCAGCCCAGTGCTGTCCCAGGGCCCCCAGGAGACCTCCTCTGCACTCCCTGCCCAGCCCAGTGCTGTCCCATGGTGCCCAGGAACCTTCACTGCACTCCCTGCCCAGCCCAGTGCTGTGCCATGGCCCCCAGAGACCTCCTCTGCACTCCGTGTCCATTCCAGCGCTGTCCCATGGCATCCAGGAGATCTGCCTTGTACTCCGTGGCCACCACAGTGCTGTCCCATGGCCTCCAAGAGATCTCCTCTGAACTCTCTGCCAGGCCAGTGGTGTCCCATGGCTTCCAGGAGACCTACTCAGAACTCCCTGCCAAGCCAAGTGTTGTCCCGTGGCCCCCAGAAGACCTCCTCTGCACTCCCTGCCCAGCCCAGTACTGTCCCATGGACCCCAGGAGACCTCCTCTGTACTCGCTGCTCAGCCCAGTGCTGTCCCATGGCCGCCAGGAGACCTCCTCAGAACTCCCTGCCCAGCCCAGTACTGTCCCGTGGCCCTCAAAAGACTTCCTCTGTATTCTCTACCCAGCCCAGTGCTGTCCCATGGCGCCCAGGTGACCTTCACTGCACTCCCTGCCCAGCCCAGTGCTGTCCCGTGGCCCCCAGGAGATTTCCTCTGCACTCCCGGCACAGCCAGGTCCTTTCCCATGGCTTATCTGGAGACCTCCTCTTCAATCCCTGCCCAGCCCATTGCTGTTCCATGGCCCCCAAGAGACCTCCTCTTTACTCTCTGCCCAGACCAGTGCTGTCCCATGGCCCCCAGGAGACCTCCTCTGCACTCCCTGCCCATCCCAGTGCTGTCCCATGGCAACCAGGCAACCTGCCTTGAACTCCCTGGCCAGCCCAGTGCTGTCCCATGACCGACAGGAGACCTCCTCTGCACTCCCTGCCCAGCCCAGTGCTGTCCCATGGCCCTCAGGAGACCTCCTCTGTACTCTATGCCCAGCCCAGTGCTGTCCCATGGCCCCAGGAGACCTCCTTTGCTCACCCTGCGCAGACCAGTGCTGTCCCATGGCCCTCAGGAGACCTTCTCTGCACTCCAGGCCCAGCCCAGTGCTGTCCCGTTGCCCCCAGGAGATATCCTCTGCACTCCCTGCCCAGCCCAGTGCTTTCCCATGGCTCATTTGGTGACCTCCTCTACACTCCCTGCCCAGCCTAGTGCTGTCCCATGGCCCCCAACAGACCTCCTCTGTACTCTCTGCCCAGCCCGGTGCTGGTCATAGGACTAAGGAGAGATCAGGATTAGGAGGGTTTGTACTAGTCTAGAAATGCTGACCTGAAAACCAACTAAAGTTCTCAACTCCTTCTGAGGAACATTAGCTGTGCCGTGCTTTTCAAAAATGACTTGTCATGACTGATTTATGCCCATGTTAGCAACTCTTCTGAAATTACTTTGAAAGTAGACTCATGTGAGAGTTTCTCTTTAGAGATAATTCAAATTACTTGCATAGGAAGTGGCAGCAGGTCTGGGGATGTTGTAGCTCAGTGGCAGTGACCTTGCCTAGCTTGGGGCTGGCCTGCCATGGACTTTCACCCCAAACACTTGCAACAAAGAGAAGGAAGGGAAGGGAGAGAGAAAGTTGGAAGGGAGGAAGGCAAAGTTGGAGGGATGGAGGGAGGTAGAAAAGAAGGAAGAAGAAAAGGAGAAAAACCAGGAAGGGAGGAAGGAAGGTAGGAAATAGGGAGAGCACAAGGGCAGGGAAAGGACTGAGTCACTCAAACAAAAGGCAAGGGACACAAAGACCAATATCGGCCATAAAAGCTGTTTGAACAGTTTAGTCAGCTTTAGAATTTGAGTGACATCAAACTGAATGTTATTATGACTGGATGGAATCTTCCTACTAACCCCGCCTTGGCCTGGAATAAACCAAATCAAGGGGTGGGTGGCATGGAGAGGAATTCTCTCTGGCTGGAGTGGGAGGGACCTAAACCTGTGGCACTTGAGGATGCACCGTGTAGGGAAGCGGACAAGACTGCCCTGATGGGCATTTGAGCACAACAAGGCTCCTGGGAGCCTTTGATCATGGCTCCCACCGCCATACGCCCACCACCCACCATACGCCCAGCCCCTGAAGGGGATCACAGTGGTCTGCTCCGTTGCCTGGTGCAGGTTGGAGTTCCTGACCAAACACCTGAGTGTCCACAGCCTGTGTTGGCCTGCCTGGGCAGGCTGTGTTTGTGGTGGCAAGAGCCAAAGCTGTGTTGGCGTGATGGAGGAGCCAAGGGCTGCCTCTCAGCCATACTAGTGGGTGGTTCTGGAAGAAGCACCCAGGGTTGTGGCAGCATTGTCCGAAGACATGAAGCCAGGCCATCTTCCTTATGGCTTTTTTTGGGAGTTGGTGATGTGTACAGCTCTTGGATTTTCCGCTGTTCTCTCACTTTTCTGGAGAGGTTTTCAGTCGGTTCGTAGCAGGCTTTACGTGGGAAGAGAAAAAAGGCTGGCTCTAAATCTTGCTGGACTTATTGAGGCAAAATGTGGACTTCTTGAAAAAGTGAGCCTTATTGAAAAAGATCATGAAGGCTTAGCATCACCTTTAAAGGATTGCAGGTTTGAGAAGGGTTCAAGGGAAGCACGACAGCTGGAGGCAACCGACGAAAAGCTGCATAGGTCCGAATCCAGCCATGGCGTTGAAGTGCTCTTTCTAGAAGAAGAGCTCAAAGCACAGAAGGCTCAACATGGTCAAGAGGATGAAACGATGGCGCACCTATCAAGAAGGATACAGTCCCTCCAAGGTGAATCTGAATCCCTCAGATCACAAATAGCTGAAGCTAAAACAAACTGGAGACTCTTTCAAGTGAATGAGGAAGAACTGAAGCTGGCAATCAAAGAGGTTTTGAATGAAGGATCCCTACTTCCGCAAACGCAGAGACCAACAATACAAGGAGAAGCTGAAGCACAGAGGGAACAAGGAGGTGTCCAATATAAAGCAAAAATCATATTAGAGGACTCTAAAGTAGCTGGAGAACAAGTTCTAAGGGACACAGAAAATCACATGGAGTCTCTGGGTGAATGCTTGCTGAAGATGATGGATAGGTCTTCTCCAAGCCTGGGAGCCCAAAGGGATGGTGGTCACCTGGAACTGGGAAAGACGAGTGAACCCGAAATTGGTGCTCACTTGGAGGATGAGTCCAAAGGAGCTTTGAGGAACCTGGTTTATGGTGATAAGCTAAAGGCCTCCTTAGAAATCTTGGAAGGAGGAAGAATTCAAAAATGTACTTTCTCATCTGAAGTGGAGAAAACCACGGAAGACCTTACAGAACACCTTAAAAGTCTGCAGACTGAACAGGCATCCTTGCAGTCAGAAAATGCACAGCTGCAAAGTGAGAATGAGACCCTACAGAAGAACTTTAAAGTCATGATGGAACGCTATCAAGAAAATATGATGAAACTGCACAGGAAATTAAGAGTGGAGGAAAACTACCGTGTGGAGCAAGAGGAGAAACTTTCCAAAGTCGAAGAAAAGATGAGCCATACAATAAAAGAGCTGGAGACCTACAGAAAGAGAGCCCAATATCTTGAAGAACAATTGCAGAGTACCATTCATTCCTGTCTGGGGAAGATTATTTCCTCTGAGAAAGAAGCACATGCTAGTGAGTTGGCAGCTCGGATTGCTGAAAGAAACCTCAGTTATTTCAGGAAACAAAATGCACGCAACAGACAAAAATTAACTGAGAAGGAACTTAGATTTGAACTTGTAGAAAAAGATCCCTATGATGCACTGGATGTTTCCAACTCAGCAATGGGCAGAAAGCCTTCTCCAAATGGGACCTCACCAATAGGTCACCCTTCATCTGAAAGGAGACCTCCTCATTTGGAAAAGAGTGGTCCACTCACACTCTCACCTTTCACTCCAGTGGGAGGAGGAGGAGGGTCAAGGGGCCCTGGAGAATCCTCTGCACCATGCGACTAGCAGTAAAGGAAGAGAATCCAGCTGTCATAAGTTCACTGATTTTCAGAGAGCACCTTCTCAGACTGGGCCCCTCTCTCCTCCAGGGGAACAGGCCAGCAGGCTGATGATCCCTCCGCCAGGCCAACCATATTCTTCTGATGCACGTCTTCCTCTACAAAGGCAAGATAGGTTTTACTCAAATTGTGGTAGAGCATCGGGACCAGCAGAACACAGAATTCCAAATATGCCTCCTTTGGACTCTGATGTGCCTGATTCACCTCTCCATGCTGAAAACCAAGCAACTGGCTCTGGGTCTGTGTTGGCACCTTTCCCTCCAGTCAGAGGTGCCTTGCTTCCAGTTGACCCAAGGAGTCATTTCATGAGAAGAGGACCTTTTTTTTCCTCCACCTCTCCCAGGAAACTTGTCTGGGAACCTGGACATTATGTTCCACCTGACCCGCCACCCACTCCATTTCCAATGCGAAGTGTCTATGCAGGGAGGGGGTTTTCCTCACAATCTTCCCCCAAGAGCTGGAATTCAGCCCTCTACACCCCCATTCTGAAAGTACAAGTGAGTTCCCTGAAGGGTTCCTTCCACCTGCAAATGAGCCTGTTACTCAACATCCAGAACCAAACAAGAAACCTCATGCTGTTGCTCTCTCTTCAAATGTAATTTGACTTATCTCTCATTTTTAGTTTTTAAGTAACTGCTTTTACTTCAGTAATTGACTATACTTTGGCTCCAATTGAAGCTCAATGAAACAATAATCCTTAAGATACTATTTTGTAAATAAAGATGGTTTACGTAGGAATCTTACGAGTAAATTATTCCTATTTTATGTCATTCCAGAGAACAGCATTTAATCTGATGAAGCCACTCTTACATAAACAAGAATGGGAGTTCTAGGTACTTGTAATCTAGCTGATGGAAATATCTTTTAAACTCCCAACAAAGAAGTGTATTTAGTATGACTGTAGCAAATGTAAAGTGACTTTAGGCTTAATGAAAAAGTGTCACTGATTTAGAGACTGGTTGGGCATTTCAGCTAGTTTTTCCATATCAGAATAACTAGAGCATGGGAGGACTAAAGGAGAGAACACAACTAAACATGTCACGGAAAAAGGAGATCTCAACTACAAAGAAAAATGAAGACCTCTTTTTTATATTGGTTGCTTAAAACCTTACATAGCTCTTGAGATACCATATTTCCTACATTAGACTCAAGTGAGTTATGAACTCCCATTTTGACCCCATATTCAGATTGCACAATCACATTGTTTACACATCCACGTTTTTACAAAATGCCATATTAGTAACTGTTGTATTCTGCTACCTTTTCTGGCCTCTACTATATCCCCTCTCCTGCCCTCCCATCTTCTCTCTCTATCCCGTCTGCTGTAATTGAACGTTTGGGAATTGGAAACCACACTTTAAACTCACTCTCCTCCCCTTTTTCCCTTCTGTCAAATTACTCATCATCTTCTTCTATTTCTCCTCCTCCTCCTCCTCTTCCTCCTCCTCCTGATACCTTTAATTCATTCATCATACACTCATGCATTCGTTCATTCATTCCTTTCACACATGGTGTTGGGGATCCAACTCAGGACCTTTGAAAGTGTGAAGCCAGCACTCTAGTGCTGAGCCAAAACCCCAGCACCTGTCTTTTGGATTTTATGACTGTTTATATGAAATTCAGAATTGCATTCTACTATGGTTCACTGATATGTGGATTGACCTAGTCCTTGTTTTCTGGGAGACTTTTGGAAAATATACATGAATTATTAGGAGATTGAAATGAAGAAACAAAGAGGAAATTCCCCAATTTCTTATTCTTAGATTCCATACTCTGACTCTGCCTACCTACTGTAAAAACTTTTAAACTCTTACTCCCCATTTCTATATCATTGCCAACAAGTGAACATTCACTGCCCTACAACAAACCAGAGAACTCACATTGAACAATGTTTCCCCAGTAGAGACCAAGACACAATACTTATTAAAAAAATACCCTAGTTATGAATTAGTAGGTAAAGCTTTATTTGAGTGTTAAATGTGCTCTAATTATGTGTTTGTGTGTTTGTTGGTGTGTGTGGTGTGTGGGCGTGTGTGCTTGTGTGTAAAACAAGCACTGAGGTGTAAAATAAATGCAGGATTGCAACGGCCTTCTTAAAAATAAGAAGCAACTTTATCACATTTGAAGCCCAGTGAGGAATCTGCCTGATGCTTAACCTACAATTAATTGAAATGTGAAAAATTCAGGCCTAGAAAAACATTTTCATTGTTTACACATCCACGTTTTTACAAAATGCCATATTAGTAACTGTTGTATTCTGCTACCTTTTCTGGCCTCTACTATACCCCCTCTCCTGCCCTCCCATCTTCTCTCTCTATCCCGTCTGCTGTAATTCAACGTTTGGGAATTGGAAACCACACTTTAAACTCACTCTCCTCCCCTTTTTCCCTTCTGTCAAATTACTCATCATCTTCCTCTATTTCTCCTCCTCCTCCTCCTCCTCCTCTTCCTCCTCCTCCTGATACCTTTAATTCATTCTTCATACACTCATGCATTGGTTCATTCATTCCTTTCACACATGGTGTTGGGGATCCAACTCAGGACCTTTGAAAGTGTGAAGCCAGCACTCTAGTGCTGAGCCAAATCCCCAGCACCTGTCTTTGGATTTTATGACTGTTTATATGAAATTCAGAATCGCATTCTGCTATGGTTCACTGATATGTGGATTGACCTAGTCCTTGTTTTCTGGGAGACTTTTGGAAAATATACATGAATTATTAGGAGATTGAAATGAAGAAACAAAGAGGAAATTCCCCAATTTCTTATTCTTAGATTCCATACTCTGACTCTGCCTACCTACTGTAAAAACTTTTAAACTCTTACTCCCCATTTCTATATCATTGCCAACAAGTGAACATTCACTGCCCTGCAACAAACCAGAGAACTCACATTGAACAATGTTTCCCCAGTAGAGACCAAGACACAATACTTATTAAAAAAATACCCTAGTTATCAATTAGGAGGTAAAGCTTTATTTGAGTGTTAAATGTGCTCTAATTATGTGTTTGTGTGTTTGTTGGTGTGTGTGGTGTGTGGGCGTGTGTGCTTGTGTGTAAAACAAGCACTGAGGTGTAAAATAAATGCAGGATTGCAACGGCCTTCTTAAAAATAAGAAGCAACTTTATCACATTTGAAGCCCAGTGAAGAATCTGCCTGCTACTTAACCTACAATTAATTGAAATGTGAAAAATTCAGGCCTAGAAAAACAAAGCCAACATACATACTGAATCTAATCAGTCTGTCTCACCTGTTTTCTAACCAATTCTTTAAATAAACCTAAATGGCCAGCGTAAAACATCAGTTGTTCTAAACGAGTGGACGGATGTCCCCTGTCATGGGCTGTGTAAAATACATGGAGGATCCGGCACTGATTGTTATCTAGAATGACTTCTGCCTGAACTACTATTGGAGAATTGTTGCTGATATACTGCGGTTCTTATACCAGTAAACTGGAATGAAGGTAATTTCAGGCTGCAAAGGAATAAATTGATTTTACTAACTGGTTTTTGGAAAACACTGCCATGAAAAATTATCAATATGTTCATAAAGGCATCTACATGTCTCTTCACAAGGGTTTTACTTAATGGGGGAGGTGGTGAGGTCTGGATATAACTGAACTGTCCATTAGTAGGTAGAACAATATAATGGGAATCTGAGTGCACATTCCGGTTTGAACTCAATCTAGGTAACATGGATTCATCTCTGTGTAATAGGCCTGCTTCTGAAAAACACAATGTAGAGCTCCAAAAGCAGAACGATACTCTCAGAATACCATGTTATGTTTGTAAATAGATAGACAGATAGATATACAGAAATCAAAAATCTGAAAACGGTCTGGAAGTGTACATTTCAATAACTTACAACTGAACTGTCCATTAGTAGGTAGAACAATATAATGGGAATCTGAGTGCACATTCCGGTTTGAACTCAATCTAGGTAACATGGATTCATCTCTGTGTAATAGGCCTGCTTCTGAAAAACACAATGTAGAGCTCCAAAAGCAGAACGATACTCTCAGAATACCATGTTATGTTTGTAAATAGATAGACAGATAGATATACAGAAATCAAAAATCTGAAAACGGTCTGGAAGTGTACATTTCAATAACTTACAATGTCAGTAGTGGGGGATTAATAGCAGATCAAGAAGACTGTATCTGCATGCGAAATGGTTCAATTTTTGAAAGAGTTTTTTAAATGAAAATGGACAAAAAATTGAAAGGGTTACAGTAAGTGTTGAGGAGTGACTTGACAAAAGGAGCACAGAGGTGAGAAAGAATTAAGTAGAGTTCAATAGAACCAGGTATAATTTCTGTACACATGACTCCATGAACAGGAGCAAAAGGGGACACTTAAAGAAATCATAGGACTAAGGAGAGATCAGGATTAGGAGGGTTTGTACTAGTCTAGAAATGCTGACCTGAAAACCAACTAAAGTTCTCAACTCCTTCTTCTGAGGAACATTAGCTGTACCGTGCTTTTCAAAAATGACTTGTCATGACTGATTTATGCCCATGTTAGCAACTCTTCTGAAATTACTTTGAAAGTAGACTCATGTGAGAGTTTCTCTTTAGAGATAATTCAAATTACTTGCATAGGAAGTGGCAGCAGGTCTGGGGATGTTGTAGCTCAGTGGCAGTGACCTTGCCTAGCTTGGGGCTGGCCTGCCATGGACTTTCACCCCAAACACTTGCAAGAAAAGAGAAGGAAGGGAAGGGAGAGAGAAAGTTGGAAGGGAGGAAGGCAAAGTTGGAGGGATGGAGGGAGGTAGAAAAGAAGGAAGAAGAAAAGGAGAAAAACCAGGAAGGGAGGAAGGAAGGTAGGAAATAGGGAGAGCACAAGGGCAGGGAAAGGACTGAGTCACTCAAACAAAAGGCAAGGGACACAAAGACCAATATAGGCCATAAAAGCTGTTTGAACAGTTTAGTCAGCTTTAGAATTTGAGTGACATCAAACTGAATGTTATTATGACTGGATGGAATCTTCCTACTAACCCCGCCTTGGCCTGGCCTAAACCAAATCAAGGGGTGGGTGGCATGGAGAGGAATTCTCTCTGGCTGGAGTGGGAGGGACCTAAACCTGTGGCACTTGAGGATGCACCGGGTAGGGAAGCGGACAAGACTCCCCTGATGGGCAGTTGAGCACAACAAGGCTCCTGGGAGCCTTTGATCATGGCTCCCACCACCATACGCCCACCACCCACCATACGCCCAGCCCCTGAAGGGGATCACAGTGGTCTGCTCCGTTGCCTGGTGCAGTTTGGAGTTCCTGACCAAACACCTGAGTGTCCACAGCCTGTGTTGGCCTGCCTGGGCAGGCTGTGGTTGTGGTGGCAAGAGCCAAAGCTGTGTTGGCGTGATGGAGGAGCCAAGGGCTGCCTCTCAGCCATACTAGTGGGTGGTTCTGGAAGAAGCACCCAGGGTTGTGGCAGCATTGTCCGAAGACATGAAGCCAGGCCATCTTCCTTATGGCTTTCCTTGGGAGTTGGTGATGTGTACAGCTCTTGGATTTTCCGCTGTTCTCTCACTTTTCTGGAGAGGTTTTCAGTCGGTTCGTAGCAGGCTTTACGTGGGAAGAGAAAAAAGGCTGGCTCTAAATCTTGCTGGACTTATTGAGGCAAAATGTGGACTTCTTGAAAAAGTGAGCCTTGTTGAAAAAGAACATGAAGGCTTAGAATCACCTTTAAAGGATTGCAGGTTTGACAAGGGTTCAAGGGAAGCACGACAGCTGGAGGCAACCGACGAAAAGCTGCATAGGTCCGAATCCAGCCATGGCGTTGAAGTGCTCTTTCTAGAAGAAGAGCTCAAAGCACAGAAGGCTCAACATGGTCAAGAGGATGAAACGATGG
Source organism: Callospermophilus lateralis (assembly GCF_048772815.1). Lineage (NCBI taxonomy): Eukaryota > Metazoa > Chordata > Mammalia > Rodentia > Sciuridae > Callospermophilus > Callospermophilus lateralis. Next base: position 66,936 of record NW_027514006.1, read on the forward strand.
CGCACCTATCAAGAAGGATACAGTCCCTCCAAGGTGAATCTGAATCCCTCAGATCACAAATAGCTGAAGCTAAAACAAACTGGAGACTCTTTCAAGTGAATGAGGAAGAACTGAAGCTGGCAATCAAAGAGGTTTTGAATGAAGGATCCCTACTTCCGCAAACGCAGAGACCAACAATACAAGGAGAAGCTGAAGCACAGAGGGAACAAGGAGGTGTCCAATATAAAGCAAAAATCATATTAGAGGACTCTAAAGTAGCTGGAGAACAAGTTCTAAGGGACACAGAAAATCACATGGAGTCTCTGGGTGAATGCTTGCTGAAGATGATGGATAGGTCTTCTCCAAGCCTGGGAGCCCAAAGGGATGGTGGTCACCTGGAACTGGGAAAGACGAGTGAACCCGAAATTGGTGCTCACTTGGAGGATGAGTCCAAAGGAGCTTTGAGGAACCTGGTTTATGGTGATAAGCTAAAGGCCTCCTTAGAAATCTTGGAAGGAGGAAGAATTCAAAAATGTACTTTCTCATCTGAAGTGGAGAAAACCACGGAAGACCTTACAGAACACCTTAAAAGTCTGCAGACTGAACAGGCATCCTTGCAGTCAGAAAATGCACAGCTGCAAAGTGAGAATGAGACCCTACAGAAGAACTTTAAAGTCATGATGGAACGCTATCAAGAAAATATGATGAAACTGCACAGGAAATTAAGAGTGGAGGAAAACTACCGTGTGGAGCAAGAGGAGAAACTTTCCAAAGTCGAAGAAAAGATGAGCCATACAATAAAAGAGCTGGAGACCTACAGAAAGAGAGCCCAATATCTTGAAGAACAATTGCAGAGTACCATTCATTCCTGTCTGGGGAAGATTATTTCCTCTGAGAAAGAAGCACATGCTAGTGAGTTGGCAGCTCGGATTGCTGAAAGAAACCTCAGTTATTTCAGGAAACAAAATGCACGCAACAGACAAAAATTAACTGAGAAGGAGCTTAGATTTGAACTTGTAGAAAAAGATCCCTATGATGCACTGGATGTTTCCAACTCAGCAATGGGCAGAAAGCCTTCTCCAAATGGGCCCTCACCAATAGGTCACCCTTCATCTGAAAGGAGACCTCCTCATTTGGAAAAGAGTGGTCCACTCACACTCTCACCTTTCACTCCAGTGGGAGGAGGAGGAGGGTCAAGGGGCCCTGGAGAATCCTCTGCACCATGCGACTAGCAGTAAAGGAAGAGAATCCAGCTGTCATAAGTTCACTGATTTTCAGAGAGCACCTTCTCAGACTGGGCCCCTCTCTCCTCCAGGGGAACAGGCCAGCAGGCTGATGATCCCTCCGCCAGGCCAACCATATTCTTCTGATGCACGTCTTCCTCTACAAAGGCAAGATAGGTTTTACTCAAATTGTGGTAGAGCATCGGGACCAACAGAACACAGAATTCCTAATATGCCTCCTTTGGACTCTGATGTGCCTGATTCACCTCTCCATGCTGAAAACCAAGCAACTGGCTCTGGCTCTGTGTTGGCACCTTTCCCTCCAGTCAGAGGTGCCTTGCTTCCAGTTGACCCAAGGAGTCAGTTCATGAGAAGAGGACCTTTTTTTTCCTCCACCTCTCCCAGGAAACTTGTCTGGGAACCTGGAGATTATGTTCCACCTGACCCGCCACCCACTCCATTTCCAATGCGAAGTGTCTATGCAGGGAGGGGGTTTTCCTCACAATCTTCCCCCAAGAGCTGGAATTCAGCCCTCTACACCCCCATTCTGAAAGTACAAGTGAGTTCCCTGAAGGGTTCCTTCCACCTGCAAATGAGCCTGTTACTCAACATCCAGAACCAAACAAGAAACCTCATGCTGTTGCTCTCTCTTCAAATGTAATTTGACTTATCTCTCATTTTTAGTTTTTAAGTAACTGCTTTTACTTCAGTAATTGACTATACTTTGGCTCCAATTGAAGCTCAATGAAACAATAATCCTTAAGATACTATTTTGTAAATAAAGATGGTTTACGTAGGAATCTTACGAGTAAATTATTCCTATTTTATGTCATTCCAGAGAACAGCATTTAATCTGATGAAGCCACTCTTACATAAACAAGAATGGGAGTTCTAGGTACTTGTAATCTAGCTGATGGAAATATCTTTTAAACTCCCAACAAAGAAGTGTATTTAGTATGACTGTAGCAAATGTAAAGTGACTTTAGGCTTAATGAAAAAGTGTCACTGATTTAGAGACTGGTTGGGCATTTCAGCTAGTTTTTCCATATCAGAATAACTAGAGCATGGGAGGACTAAAGGAGAGAACACAACTAAACATGTCACGGAAACAGGAGATCTCAACTACAAAGAAAAATGAAGACCTCTTTTTTATATTGGTTGCTTAAAACCTTACATAGCTCTTGAGATACCATATTTCCTACATTAGACTCAAGTGAGTTATGAACTCCCATTTTGACCCCATATTCAGATTGCACAATCACATTGTTTACACATCCACGTTTTTACAAAATGCCATATTAGTAACTGTAGTATTCTGCTACCTTTTCTGGCCTCTACTATATCCCCTCTCCTGCCCTCCCCTCTTCTCTCTCTATCCCGTCTGCTGTAATTGAACGTTTGGGAATTGGAAACCACACTTTAAACTCACTCTCCTCCCCTTTTTCCCTTCTGTCAAATTACTCATCATCTTCTTCTATTTCTCCTCCTCCTCCTCCTCTTCCTCCTCCTCCTGATACCTTTAATTCATTCATCATACACTCATGCATTGGTTCATTCATTCCTTTCACACATTGTGTTGGGGATCCAACTCAAGACCTTTGAAAGTGTGAAGCCAGCACTCTAGTGCTGAGCCAAATCCCCAGCACCTGTCTTTCGGATTTTATGACTGTTTATATGAAATTCAGAATCGCATTCTGCTATGGTTCACTGATATGTGGACTGACCTAGTCCTTGTTTTCTGGGAGACTTTTGGAAAATATACATGAATTATAAGGAGATTGAAATGAAGAAACAAAGAGGAAATTCCCCAATTTCTTATTCTTAGATTCCATACTCTGACTCTGCCTACCTACTGTAAAAACTTTTAAACTCTTACTCCCCATTTCTATATCATTGCCAACAAGTGAACATTCACTGCCCTGCAACAAACCAGAGAACTCACATTGAACAATGTTTCCCCAGTAGAGACCAAGACACAATACTTATTAAAAAAATACCCTAGTTATGAATTAGTAGGTAAAGCTTTATTTGAGTGTTAAATGTGCTCTAATTATGTGTTTGTGTGTTTGTTGGTGTGTGTGGTGTGTGGGCGTGTGTGCTTGTGTGTAAAACAAGCACTGAGGTGTAAAATAAATGCAGGATTGCAACGGCCTTCTTAAAAATAAGAAGCAACTTTATCACATTTGAAGCCCAGTGAAGAATCTGCCTGCTACTTAACCTACAATTAATTGAAATGTGAAAAATTCAGGCCTAGAAAAACAAAGCCAACATACATACTGAATCTAATCAGTCTGTCTCACCTGTTTTCTAACCAATCCTTTAAATAAACCTAAATGGCCAGCGTAAAACATCAGTTGTTCTAAACGAGTGGACGGATGTCCCCTGTCATGGGCTGTGTAAAATACATGGAGGATCCGGCACTGATTGTTATCTAGAATGACTTCTGCCTGAACTACTATTGGACAATTGTTGCTGATATACTGCGGTTCTTATACCAGTAAACTGGAATGAAGGTAATTTCAGGCTGCAAAGGAATAAATTGATTTTACTAACTGGTTTTTGGAAAACACTGCCATGAAAAATTATCAATATGTTCATAAAGGCATCTACATGTCTCTTCACAAGGGTTTTACTTAATGGGGGAGGTGGTGAGGTCTGGATATAACTGAACTGTCCATTAGTAGGTAGAACAATATAATGGGAATCTGAGTGCACATTCCGGTTTGAACTCAATCTAGGTAACATGGATTCATCTCTGTGTAATAGGCCTGCTTCTGAAAAACACAATGTAGAGCTCCAAAAGCAGAACGATACTCTCAGAATACCATGTTATGTTTGTAAATAGATAGACAGATAGATATACAGAAATCAAAAAACTGAAAACGGTCTGGAAGTGTACATTTCAATAACTTACAATGTCAGTAGTGGGGGATTAATAGCAGATCAAGAAGACTGTATCTGCATGCGAAATGGTTCAATTTTGAAAGAGTTTTTTAAATGAAAATGGACAAAAAATTGAAAGGGTTACAGTAAGTGTTGAGGAGTGACTTGACAAAAGGAGCACAGAGGTGAGAAAGAATTAAGTAGAGTTCAATAGAACCAGGTATAATTTCTGTACACATGACTCCATGAACAGGAGCAAAAGGGGACACTTAAAGAAATCATAGGACTAAGGAGAGATCAGGATTAGGAGGGTTTGTACTAGTCTAGAAATGCTGACCTGAAAACCAACTAAAGTTCTCAACTCCTTCTTCTGAGGAACATTAGCTGTACCGTGCTTTTCAAAAATGACTTGTCATGACTGATTTATGCCCATGTTAGCAACTCTTCTGAAATTACTTTGAAAGTAGACTCATGTGAGAGTTTCTCTTTAGAGATAATTCAAATTACTTGCATAGGAAGTGGCAGCAGGTCTGGGGATGTTGTAGCTCAGTGGCAGTGACCTTGCCTAGCTTGGGGCTGGCCTGCCATGGACTTTCACCCCAAACACTTGCAAGAAAAGAGAAGGAAGGGAAGGGAGAGAGAAAGTTGGAAGGGAGGAAGGCAAAGTTGGAGGGATGGAGGGAGGTAGAAAAGAAGGAAGAAGAAAAGGAGAAAAACCAGGAAGGGAGGAAGGAAGGTAGGAAATAGGGAGAGCACAAGGGCAGGGAAAGGACTGAGTCACTCAAACAAAAGGCAAGGGACACAAAGACCAATATAGGCCATAAAAGCTGTTTGAACAGTTTAGTCAGCTTTAGAATTTGAGTGACATCAAACTGAATGTTATTATGACTGGATGGAATCTTCCTACTAACCCCGCCTTGGCCTGGCCTAAACCAAATCAAGGGGTGGGTGGCATGGAGAGGAATTCTCTCTGGCTGGAGTGGGAGGGACCTAAACCTGTGGCACTTGAGGATGCACCGTGTAGGGAAGCGGACAAGACTGCCCTGATGGGCATTTGAGCACAACAAGGCTCCTGGGAGCCTTTGATCATGACTCCCACCGCCATACGCCCACCACCCACCATACGCCCACCACCCACCATACGCCCAGCCCCTGATGGGGATCACAGTGGTCTGCTCCCCCAGGAGACCTCCTCTGCACTACCTGCCCAGCCCAGCGCTGTCCCATGGCCCCCATGGGACCTGCCTTGTACTCCCTGCACAGCCCAGTGCTGTCCCATGGCTCATTTGGAGACCTCCTCTGCACTGCCTGCCGAGCCTAGTTTTGTCCCATGGCCTGCAGGAGACCTCTGCACTCCCTGCCCAGCCCAGTCGTGACCCATGACCCCAGGTGACCTTCTGTGCATTCCCTGCCCAACCCAGTGCTGTCCCATGGCTCAATTGGAGACCTCCTCTGCACTCCCTGCCCAGCCCAGCTTCCCCATGGCTCCCAGGAGACCTCCACTGTACTCTCTGCCCAGACCAGTGCTGTCCCATGGCCCCCTGGAGACCTCCTCTGCACTTCCTGCACATTCCAGCGCTGTCCCATGGCCCCCAGGAGACCTGCCTTGAACTCCCTGCCCAGCCCAGTGCTCTTCCATGGCCCCCAGGAGACCTCCTCTGCACTCCCTGCCCTGCCCAGAGCTGTCCCATGGCCCCCAGGAGACCTCCACTGTAATCTCTGCCAAGCCGAGTGCTGTCCCATGGCTGCCAGGAGGCCTCCTCTTCACTCCGTGCCCAGCCCCCTGCTGTCGCGTGGCCCCCAGAAGACCTCCTCTGCACTCCCTTCCCAGCCCAGTGCTGTCCCATGGACCCCAGGAGACCTCCTCCGTACTCTCTGCTCAGCCCAGTGCTGTCCCATGGCGCCCAGGTGACCTTCACTGCACTCCGTGCCCAGCCCAGTGCTGTCCGTGGCCCCCAGGACATTTCCTCTGCACTCCCTGCCCAGCCCAGTCCTTTCCCAAGGCTTATTTGGAGACCTCCTCTGCACTCCCTGCCCAGCCCAGTGCTGTCCCATGGCCCCCAGGAGACCTCCTCTGCACTCCCTGCCCAGCCCAGTGCTGTCCCATGGCCCCCAGAAGACCTGCCTTGTACTCCCTGCCCAGTCCAGTGCTGTCCCATGGACCCCAGGAGACCTCCTCCGTACTCTCTGCTCAGCCCAGGTCTGTCCCATGGCGCCCAGGTGACATTCACTGCACTCCCTGCCCAGCACAGTGCTGTCCCGTGAACCCCAGGATATTTCCTCTGCACTCCCTGCCCAGCCCAGTCCTTTCCCAAGGCTTATTTGGAGACCTCCTCTGCACTCCCTGCCCAGCCCAGTGCTGTCCCATGGCCCCCAAGAGACCTCCTCTGTACTCTCTGGCCAGGCCAGTGCTGTCCCATGGCCCCCAGGAGACCTCCTCTGCACTCCCTGCCCAGCACAGTGCTGTCCCATGGCTCATTTGGAGACCTCCTCTGCACTCCCTGCCCATCCCAGCGCTGTCCCATGGCACCCAGGAGACCTGCCTTGTACTCCCTGGCCAGCCCAGTGGTGTCCCATGGCTGCCAGGAGACCTCCTCTGCACTCCCTGCCCATCCCAGTGCTGTCCCATGGCCTTCAGGAGACCTCCCCTGAACACTCTGCCCAGCCCAGTGCTGTCCCATGGCCCCCAGGATACCTCCACTGCACTCCCTGCCCATCCCAGTGCTGTCCCATGCCTCATGTGGAGAACACGTCTGCACTCCCTGCCCATCCCAGCGCTGTCCCATGGCACCCAGGCGACCTGCATTGTACTCCCTGGCCACCCCAGTGCAGTCCCAAGGCTGGCAGGAGACCTCCTCTGCACTCCCTGCCCTGCCCAGAGCTGCACCATGGCCCCCAGGAGACCTCCTCTGTACTCTCTGCCCAGCCCAGTGCTGTGCCATGGCCGCCAGAGACCTCCTCTGCACTCCCTGCCCATCCCAGTGCGGTCCCATGGCTCATGTGGAGAACTCCTCTGCACTCCCTGCCCATCCCAGTGCTGTCCCATGGCAACCAGGCAACCTGCCTTGTACTCCCTGGCCAGCACAGTGCTGTCCCATGGCCCTCAGGAGACCTCCTCTGTACTCTATGCACAGCCCAGTGCTGTCCCATGGCCCCCAGGAAACCTCCTTTGCTCTCCCTGCGCAGCCCAGTGCTGTCCCATGGCCCTCAGGAGACCTTCTCTGCACTCCAGGCCCAGCCCAGTGCTGTCCCGTTGCCCCCAGGAGATCTCCTCTGCACTCCCTGCCCAGCCCAGTGCTTTCACATGGCTCATTTGGAGACCTCCTCTGCAATCCCTGCCCAGCCTAGTGCTGTCCCATGGCCCCCAACAGACCTCCTCTGTACTCTATGCCCAGCCCGGTGCTGTCCCATGACCCACAGCAGAACTCCTCTGCACTCCCTGCCCATCCCAGCGCTGTCCCATGGCAACCAGGCGACCTGCCTTGTACTCCCTGGCAACCCCAGTGCAGTCCCATGGCCGCCAGGAGACCTCCTCTGCACTCCCTGCCCTGCCCAGAGCTGTCCCATGGCCCCCAGGAGACCTCCACTGTAATCTCTGCCAAGCCCAGTGCTGTCCCATGGCTGCCAGGAGGCCTACTCTTCACTCCGTGCCCAGCCCCCTGCTGTCGCGTGGCCCCCAGAAGACCTCTTCTGCACTCCCTGCCCAGCCCAGTGCTGTCCCATGGACCCCAGGAGACCTCCTCCGTACTCTCTGCTCAGCCCAGTGCTGTCCCATGGCGCCCAGGTGACCTTCACTGCACTCCCTGCCAAGCCCAGTGCAGTCCGTGGCCCCCAGGAGATTTCCTCTGCACTCCCTGCCCAGCCCAGTCCTTTCCCAAGGCTTATTTGGAGACCTCCTCTGCACTCCCTGCCCAGCCCAGTGCTGTCCCATGGCCCCCAGGAGACCTCCTCTGCACTCCCAGCCCAGCACAGTGCTGTCCCATGGCTCTTTTGGAGACCTCCTCTGCACTCCCTGCCCATCCCCGCGCTGTCCCATGGCACCCAGGAGACCTGCCTTGTACTCCCTGGCCAGCCCAGTGCTGTCCCATGGCCGCCAGGAGACCTCCTCTGCACTCCCTGCCCATACCAGTGCTGTCCCATGGCCCTCAGGAGACCTCCTCTGTACACTCTGCCCAGCCCAGTGCTGTCCCATGGCCCCCAGGAGACCTCCTTTGCCCTCCCTGCGCAGTCCAGTCTCTCCCCTGGCCCCCGGGAGACCTTCTCTGCACTCCAGGCCCAACCCAGTGCTGTCCCGTGGCGCACAGGAGATCTCCTCTGCACTCCCTGCCCAGCCCATTGCTTTCACATGGCTCATTTGGAGACCTCCTCTGCAATCCCTGCCCAGCCTAGTGCTGTCCCATGGCCCCCAACAGACCTCCTCTGTACTCTATGCCCAGCCCGGTGCTGTCCGATGGCCCGCAGCAGACCTCCTCTGCACTCACTGCCCATCCCAGTGCTGTCGCATGGCTCATGTGGAGACCTCCTCTGCACTCCCTGCCCAGCCCAGTGCTGTGCCATGGCACCCAGGACACCTCCTCTGCACTCCCTGACCAGCCCAGTGCTTTCCCATGCCCCCAGAGACCTCCTCTGCACTCCCTGCCCATCCCAGCTTGTCCCATCTACCCCCGGGGACCTGCCTTATTCTACCTGCCCAGCCCAGTGCTGTCCCATTGCCCCCAAAAGATCTCCTCTGCACTCCCTGCCCAGCCCAGTGCTGTCCAATGGCTCATTTGGAAACACCCTCTGCACTCCGTGCCCAGCCCAGTGCTGTCCCATGGCTCATTTGGAAACCTCCTCTGCACTCCCTGCCCAGACCAGCGCTATCCCATGACCCCCAGGAGACCACCTCTGTACACTCTGCCCAGCCAAGTGCAGTCCCCTGACCTCCAGGAGACCTCCTCTGCACTCTCTGCCCAACCCAGCGCTATACAATGGCCCCCAGGAGACCTGACTAGTACTCCCTGGCCAGCCCAGTGCTGTCCCATGGCCCCCATGAGACGTCCACTGAACTCCCTGCCCAGCCCAGTGCTGTCCCATGCCCCCCAGGAGACCTCCTCTGCACTCCCTGCCCAGCCCAGTGCTGTCCCATGGCCCCCAGGTGACCTCCTCTGCACTCCCTGCGCAGACCAGTGCTGTCCCATGGCCCCTAGCAGACCACTTCTGCACTCCCTGCCCTGCCCAGTGCTGTCCCATGGCCGCCAGGAGACCTCCTCTGAACTCCCTGCCCAGCTCAGTGCTGTCCCACGGCCCCCAGGAGACCTCCTCTACACTCCCTGCGCAGCCCAGGGCTCTCCCATGGCCACCAGGTGACCTCCCTTGTACTCTCTGCCCAGCCCAGTGCTGTCCCATGTCCCCAGGAGACCTCCTCTGCACTCCCTGCCCAGCCCAGTGCTGTCCCATGGTGCCCAGGAGACCTTCACTGCACAGCCTGCCCAGCCCAGTGCTGTGCCATGGCCCCCAGAAACCTCCTCTGCACTCCGTGCCGATTCCAGCGCTGTCAAATGGCATCAAGGAGATCTGCCTTGTACTCCGTGACCACCCCAGTGCTGTCCCATGTCCCAGGAAACCTCCTCTGTACACTCTGCCGAGCCCAGTGCTGTCCCATGGCCCCCAGGAGACCTCCCTTGTACTCTCTGCCCAGCCCAGTGCTGTCCCTTGGCCCCCAGGAGACCTCCTCTGCACTTCCTGCAGAGCCCAGTGGTGACCCATGAACCCAGGTGACATTCTGTGCACTCCCTGCCCATCCCAGTGCTGTCCCATGGCCCTCAGGAGACCTCCTCTGTACTCTCTGCCCAGCCCAGTGCTGTCCCATGGCCCCCAGGAGAGCTCCTTTGCCCTCCCTGCGCAGTCCAGTGCTCTCCCAAGGCCCCCAGGAGACCTTCTCTGCACTCCAGGCCCAACCCAGTGCTGTCCCGTGGCACTCAGGAGATCTCCTCTGTACTCTCTGCCCAGCCCAGTGCTGTCCCATGGCCCCCAAGAGACCTCCTCTGTACTCTCTGCCCAGCCCAGTGCTGTCCCATGGCCCCCAGGAGACCTCCTCTGCACTCCCTGCCCAGCCCATTGCTTTCACATGGCTCATTTGGAGACCTCCTCTGCACTCCCTGCCCAGCCTAGTGCTGTCCCATGGCGCCCAACAGACCTCCTCTGTACTCTATGCCTAGCCCGGTGCTGTCTGATGGCCCGCAGCAGACCTCCTCTGCACTCCCTGCCCATCCCAGTGCTGTCGCATGGCTCATGTGGAGACCTCCTCTGCACTCCCTGCCCAGCCCAGTGCTGTCCCATGGCCCCCAGGACACCTCCTCTGCACTCCCTGACCAGCCTAGTGCTGTCCCATGCCCCCAGAGACCTCCTCTGCACTCCCTGCCCATCCCAGCTTGTCCCATGGACCCCCGGAGACCTGCCTTATACTACCTGCCCAGCCCAGTGCTGTCCCATTGCCCCCAAAAGATCTCCTCTACACTCCCTGCCCAGCCCAGTGCTGTCCCATGGCTCATTTGGAAACATCCTCGGCACTCCGTGCCCAGCCCAGTGCTGTCCCATGGCTCATTTGGAAACCTCCTCTGCACTCCCTGCCCAGACCAGCGCTATCCCATGACTCCCAGGAGACCACCTCTGTACACTCTGCCCAGCCAAGTGAAGTCCCCTGGCCTCCAGGAGACCTCCTCTGCACTCTCTGCCCAACCCAGCGCTGTACCATGGCCCCCAGGAGACCTGCCTTGTACTCCCTGGCCAGCCCAGTGCTGTCCCATGGCCCCCATGAGACGTCCACTGAACTCCCTGCCCAGCCCAGTGCTGTCCCATGCCCCCCAGGAGACCTCCTCTGCACTCCCTGCCCAGCCCAGTGCTGTCCCATGGCCCCCAGGTGACCTTCTCTGCACTCTCTTCCCAGCCCAGTAGTGACCCATGACACCAAGACCTTCTGTGCACTCTCTACCCAGCCCAGTGGTGACCCATGACCCCAGGTGACCTTCTGTACACTCCCTGCCAAGCCCAGTGCTGTCCCATGGCCCCAGAAGACCTCCTCTGCACTCCCTGCCCATCCCAGTGCTGTCCCATGGCTCATGTGGAGACCTCCTCTGCACTCTCTGCCCAGCCCAGTGGTGACCCATGAACCCAGGTGACATTCTGTGCACTCCCTGCCCAGCCCAGTGCTGTCCCAAGGCCCCCAGGAGACCTTCTCTGCACTCTCTACCCAGCCCAATCTGACCCATGACCCCAGGTGACCTTCTGTGCACTCCCTACGCAGCCCAGTGGTGAACCATGACCCCCAGGAGACCTTCTCTTCACTCTCAACCCATCCCAGTGGTGACCTATGACCCCAGGTAACCTTCTGTGCACTCCCTGCCCAGCCCAGTGCTGTCACATGGCCCTCAGGAGACCTCCACTGTACTCTTGACCCAGCACAGTGCTGTCCCATGGCCCCAGGAGACGTCCTCTGCACCCTCCTCCCAGCCCAGTGCTGTCCCATGGCACCCAGGAGACCTGCTCTGCACTCCCTGCTAATCCCAGTGCTTTCCCATGGCCCCAGAAGACCTCCTCTGCACTTCCTGCAGAGCCCAGTGCTGTCCCAAGGCCCCCAGGAGACCTCCTCTGCACTCCCTGCCCAGCCCAGTGCTGTACCATGGCCCTCAGGAGACCTCCTCTGCACTCCCTGCGCAGCCCAGTGTTGCCCCATGGCCACAGGTTACCTCCTCTGCACTCCCTGTCCTGCCCAGTGCTGTCCCATGGCCTCCAGGAGACCTCCTCTGTACTCTCTGCCGAGCCCAGTGCTGTCCCATGGCCCCCAGGAGACCACCCCTGTACTCTCTGCCCAGCACAGTGGTGTCCCATGGCCCCCAGGAGACCTCCTCTGCACTCCCTGCGCAGACCAGTGCTGTCCCTTGGCCCCTAGGAGAACTCCTCTGCACTCCCTGCCCTGCCCAGTGCTATCCCATGGCCCCCAGGAGAACTCCTCTGCTCTCCCTGCGCAGCCCAGTGCTGTCACATGGCCACCAGGTGACCTCCTCTGTACTCCCTGCCCTGCCCAGTGCTGTCCCATGGACCCCAGGAGACCTCCTCTGTACTCTCTGATCAGCCCAGTGCTGTCCCATGGCCCCCAGGAGACCTTCACTGCACTCCCTGCCCAGTCCAGTGCTGTGCCATGGCCCCCAGAGAACGCCTCTGCACTCCGTGCCCATTCCAGCGCTGTCCCATGGCATCCAGGAGATCTGCCTTGTATTCCGTGGCCACCACAGTGCTGTCCCATGGCCTCCAGGAGACCTCCTCTGTACTCTCTGCCCAGCCGAGTGCTGTCCCATGGCCCCCAGGAGACCTCCTCTGTACTCTCTGCCCAGCCCTGTGCTGTCCCATGGCCGCCAGGAGACCTCCTCAGAACTCCCTGCCAAGCCCAATACTGTCACGGGGCCCCCAAAAGACCTCCTCTGTACCCTCTGCCCAGCCCAGTGCTGTCCCATGGCCCCCAGGAGACTCCTCTGCACACCCTGCCCATCCCAATGCTGTCCCATGGCTCATGTGGAGAACTCGTCTGCACACCCTGCCCATCCCAGCGCTGTCCCATGGCACCCAGGCAACCTGCCTTGTACTCCCTGGCCACATCAGTGGAGTCCCATGGCTGCCAGGAGGACTCCTCTTCACTCCGTGCCCAGCCCACTGCTGTCCCGTGGCCCCCAGAAGACCTCCTCTGCACTCCCTTCCCAGCCCAGTGCTGTCCCATGGACCCCAGGAGACCTCCTCTGTACTCTCTCCTCAGCCCAGTGCTGTCCCATGGCGCGCAGGTGACCTTCACTGCACTCCCTGCCCAGCCCAGTGCTGTCCCATGGACCCCAGGAGACCTCCTCTGTACTCTCTGCTCAGCCCAGTGCTGTCCCATGGCCGCCAGGACACCTCCTCTGCACTCCCTGCCCAGCCCAGTGCTGTCCCATGGCCCCCAGAAGACCTGCCTTGTACTCCCTGCCCAGTCCAGTGCTGTCCCATGGACCCCAGGAGACCTCCTCTGCACTCCCTGCCCAGCCCAGTGCTGTCACATGGCTCATTCGGAGACCTCCTCTGAACTCCCTGCCCAACCCGAGCTGTCTTTTGGTTCATTTGGAGACCTCCTCTGCACTCCCTGCCCAGCCCAGTGCTGTCCCATGGCCCCCAGGAGACCTACCTTCTACTCCCTGCCAGCCCAGTGCTGTCCCATGGCAACCAGGACACCGCCTCTGTACTCCCTGCTCAGCCCAGTGCTGTCCCATGGCCCCCAGGAAACCTCCTCTGCACACCCTGCCCAGCCCAGTGCTGTCCCATGGCGCGCAGGTGACCTTCACTGCACTCCCTGCCCAGCCCAGTGCTGTCCCGTGGCCCCCAGGAGATTTCCTCTGCACTCCCTGCCCAGCCCAGTCCTTTCCCATGGCTTATTTGGAGACCTCCTCTGCACTCCCTGCCCAGCCCAGTGCTGTCCCACGGCCCCCAAGAGACCTCCTCTGTACTCTCTGCTCAACCCAGTGCTGTCCATGGCCCCCAGGAGACCTCCTCTGCACTCCCTGCCCATCCCAGCGCTGTCCCATGGCAACCAGGCAACCTGCCTTGTACTCCCTGGCCAGCCCAGTGCTGTCCCATGACCGCCAGGAGACCTCCTCTGCACTCCCTGCCCAGCCCAGTGCTGTCCCATGGCCCTCAGGAGACCTCCTCTGTACTCTATGCCCAGCCCAGTGCTGTCCCATGGCCCCCAGGAGACCTCCTTTGCTCTCCCTGCGCAGCCCAGTGCTGTCCCATGGCCCTCAGGAGACCTTCTCTGCACTCCAGGCCCAGCCCAGTGCTGTCCCGTTGCCCCCAGGAGATCTCCGCTGCACTCCCTGCCCAGCCCAGTGCTTTCCCATGGCTCATTTGGAGACCTCCTCTGCACTCCCTGCCCAGCCTAGTGCTGTCCCATGGCCTCCAACAGACCTCCTCTGTACTCTCTGCCCAGCCCGGTGCTGTCCCATGGCCCGCAGCAGAACTCCTCTGCACTCCCTGCCCATCCCAGCGCTGTCCCATGGCACCCAGGAGACCTGCCTTGTACTCCCTGGCAACCCCAGTGCAGTCCCATGGCCGCCAGGAGACCTCCTCTGCAATCCCTGCCCAGCCCAGTGCTGTCCCATGGCCCCCAGGTGACCTTCTCTGCACTCTCTACCCAGCCCAGTAGTGACCCATGACACCAAGACCTTCTGTGCACTCTCAGCCCAGCCCAGTGCTGTCCCATGGCCCCAGAAGACCTCCTCTGCACTCCCTGCCCTTCCCAGTGCTGTCCCATGGCTCAGGTGGAGACCTGCTCTGCAATCTCTGCCCAGCCCAGTGGTGACCCATGAACTCAGGTGACATTCTGTGCACTCCCTGCCCAGCCCAGTGCTGTCCCAAGGCCCCCAGGAGACCTTCTCTGCACTCTCTACCCAGCCCAATGCTGACCCATGACCCCAGGTGACCTTCTGTGCACTCTCTGCACAGCCCAGTGGTGAACCATGACCCCCAGGAGACATTATCTTCACTCTCTACCCATCCCAGTGGTGACCCATGACCCTAGGTGACCTTCTGTGCACTCCCTGCCCAGCCCAGTGCTGTCACATGGCCCTCAGGAGACCTCCTCTGTATTCTTGACCCAGCCCAGTGTGGTCCCATGGCCCCAGGAGACGTCCTCTGCACTCTCCTCCAAGCCCAGTGCTGTCCCATGGCACCCCGGAGACCTGCTCTGCACTCCCTGCCAAGCCCAGTGCTTTCCCATGGCCCCAGAAGACCTCCTCTTCTCTTCCGGCAGAGCCCAGTGCTGTCCCAAGGCCCCCAGGAGACCTCCTCTGCACTCCCTGCCCAGCCCAGTGCTGTCCCATGGCCCCCAGGAGACCTCCTCTGCACTCCGTGCGCAGCCCAGTGTTGCCCCATGGCCACAGGTTACCTCCTCTGCACTCCCTGTCCTGCCCAGTGCTGTCCCATGGCCCCCAGGAGACCTCCTCTGTACACTCTGCCGAGCCCAGTGCTGTCCCATGGCTCCCAGAAGACCTCCCCTGTACTCTCTGCCAAGCCCAGTGCTGTCCCATGGCCCCCAGGAGACCTCCTCTGTACTCCCTGCCCAGCCCAGTGCTGTCCCATGGCGCCCAGGAGACCTAAACTGCAATCCCTGCCCAGCCCAGTGCTGTTCCATGGCCCCCAAAGACCTACTCTGCACTCCGTGCCCATCCCAGCGCTACCCGTGGCATGCAGGAGACGTACGTTGTACTCCCTGGCCAGCCCAGTGCTGTCCCATGGCCCCCAGGAGACCTCCTCTGCACTCCCTGCACAGCCCAGTGCTGTCCGATGGCCCACAGGAGACCTCCTCTGCACTCCCTACCCACCCCAGTGGTGACCTTCTGTGAAGTCCCTGCCCAGCCCAGTGCTGCCCAAGTCCCCCAGGAGACCTCCTCTGCACTCCCTACCCACCCCAGTAGTGACCCATGACCCCAGGGGACCTTCTGTGCACTCCCTGCCCAGCCTAGTCCTGTGCCTTGGCCCTCAGGAGACCTCCTCTGTACTCTCTGCCCAGCCCAGTGCTGTCCAATGGCCCCCAGAAGATCTCCTCTGCACTCTCTGTCCAGCCCAGTGCTGTGCCATGGCCCCCAGGAGACCTCCTCTGCACTCCCTGCCCAGCCCAGTGCTGTCCCATGGCCCCCAGAAGACCTCCTCTGCACTCCCTACCCAGCCAGTGCTGTCCCATGGCCCCCAGACAACCTCCTCTGCACTCCCTGCCTAGCCCAGTGCTGTCCCATGGCCCCCAGGAGACCTCCTCTGCACTCCCTGCGCAGACCAGTGCTGTCCCATGGCCCCTAGCAGACCTCTTCTGCACTCCCTGCCCTGCCCAGTGCTGTCCCATGGCCGCCAGGAGACCTCCTCTGAACTCCCTGCCCAGCCCAGTGCTGTCCCACGCCCCCCAGGAGACCTCCTCTGCACTCCCTGCGCAGCCCAGTGCTCTCCCATGGCCACCAGGTGACCTCCTCTGCACTCCCTGCCCTGCCCAGTGCTGTCTCATGGCCCCAGGAAACCTCCTCTGTACTCTCTGCAAATCCCAGTGCTGTCCCATGGCCCCCAGGAGACCTCCCTTGTACTCTCTGCCCAGCCCAGTGCTGTCCCATGTCCCAGGAAACCTCCTCTCTACTCTGTGCCGAGCCCAGTGCTGTCCCATGGCCCCCAGGAGACCTCCCTTGTACTCTCTGCCCAGCCCAGTGCTGTCCCAGGGCCCCCAGGAGACCTCCTCTGCACTCCCTGCCCAGCCCAGTGCTGTCCCATGGTGCCCAGGAACCTTCACTGCACTCCCTGCCCAGCCCAGTGCTGTGCCATGGCCCCCAGAGACCTCCTCTGCACTCCGTGTCCATTCCAGCGCTGTCCCATGGCATCCAGGAGATCTGCCTTGTACTCCGTGGCCACCACAGTGCTGTCCCATGGCCTCCAAGAGATCTCCTCTGAACTCTCTGCCAGGCCAGTGGTGTCCCATGGCTTCCAGGAGACCTACTCAGAACTCCCTGCCAAGCCAAGTGTTGTCCCGTGGCCCCCAGAAGACCTCCTCTGCACTCCCTGCCCAGCCCAGTACTGTCCCATGGACCCCAGGAGACCTCCTCTGTACTCGCTGCTCAGCCCAGTGCTGTCCCATGGCCGCCAGGAGACCTCCTCAGAACTCCCTGCCCAGCCCAGTACTGTCCCGTGGCCCTCAAAAGACTTCCTCTGTATTCTCTACCCAGCCCAGTGCTGTCCCATGGCGCCCAGGTGACCTTCACTGCACTCCCTGCCCAGCCCAGTGCTGTCCCGTGGCCCCCAGGAGATTTCCTCTGCACTCCCGGCACAGCCAGGTCCTTTCCCATGGCTTATCTGGAGACCTCCTCTTCAATCCCTGCCCAGCCCATTGCTGTTCCATGGCCCCCAAGAGACCTCCTCTTTACTCTCTGCCCAGACCAGTGCTGTCCCATGGCCCCCAGGAGACCTCCTCTGCACTCCCTGCCCATCCCAGTGCTGTCCCATGGCAACCAGGCAACCTGCCTTGAACTCCCTGGCCAGCCCAGTGCTGTCCCATGACCGACAGGAGACCTCCTCTGCACTCCCTGCCCAGCCCAGTGCTGTCCCATGGCCCTCAGGAGACCTCCTCTGTACTCTATGCCCAGCCCAGTGCTGTCCCATGGCCCCAGGAGACCTCCTTTGCTCACCCTGCGCAGACCAGTGCTGTCCCATGGCCCTCAGGAGACCTTCTCTGCACTCCAGGCCCAGCCCAGTGCTGTCCCGTTGCCCCCAGGAGATATCCTCTGCACTCCCTGCCCAGCCCAGTGCTTTCCCATGGCTCATTTGGTGACCTCCTCTACACTCCCTGCCCAGCCTAGTGCTGTCCCATGGCCCCCAACAGACCTCCTCTGTACTCTCTGCCCAGCCCGGTGCTGTCCCATGGCCCGCAGCAGAACTCCTCTGCACTCTCTGCCCATCCCAGCGCTGTCCCATGGCACCCAGGCGACCTGCCTTGTACTCCCTGGCAACCCCAGTGCAGTCCCATGGCCGCCAGGAGACCTCCTCGGCACTCCCTGCCCTGCCCACAGCTATCCCATGGCCCCCAGGAGACCTCCTCCGTACTCTCTGCTCAGCCCAGTGCTGTCCCATGGCGCCCAGGTGACCTTCACTGCACTCCCTGCCCAGCCCAGTGCTGTCCGTGGCCCCCAGGAGATTTCCTCTGCACTCCCTGCCCAGCCCAGTCCTTTCCCATGGCTTATTGGGAGACCTCCTCTGCACTCCCTGCCCAGCCCAGTGCTGTCCCATGGCCCCCAAGAGACCTCCTCTGTACTCTCTGCCCAGCCCAGTGCTGTCCCATGGCCCCCAGGAGACCTCCTCTGCACTCCCTGCCCAGCCCATTGCTTTCACATGGCTCATTTGGAGACCTCCTCTGCACGCCCTGCCCAGCCCAGTGCTGTCCCATGGCCCCCAGGTGACCTTCTCTGCACTCTCTTCCCAGCCCAGTAGTGACCCATGACACCAAGACCTTCTGTGCACTCTCAGCCCAGCCCAGTGGTGACCCATGACCCCAGGTGACCTTCTGTACACTCCCTGCCAAGCCCAGTGCTGTCCCATGGCCCCAGAAGACCTCCTCTGCACTCCGTGCCCATCCCAGTGCTGTCCCATGGCTCATGTGGAGACCTCCTCTGCACTCTCTGCCCAGCCCAGTGGTGACCCATGAACCCAGGTGACATTCTGTGCACTCCCTGCCCATCCCAGTGCTGTCCCATGGCCCTCAGGAGACCTCCTCTGTACTCTCTGCCCAGCCCAGTGCTGTCCCATGGCCCCCAGGAGAGCTCCTTTGCCCTCCCTGCGCAGTCCAGTGCTCTCCCAAGGCCCCCAGGAGACCTTCTCTGCACTCCAGGCCCAACCCAGTGCTGTCCCGTGGCACTCAGGAGATCTCCTCTGTACTCTCTGCCCAGCCCAGTGCTGTCCCATGGCCCCCAAGAGACCTCCTCTGTACTCTCTGCCCAGCCCAGTGCTGTCCCATGGCCCCCAGGAGACCTCCTCTGCACTCCCTGCCCAGCCCATTGCTTTCACATGGCTCATTTGGAGACCTCCTCTGCACTCCCTGCCCAGCCTAGTGCTGTCCCATGGCGCCCAACAGACCTCCTCTGTACTCTATGCCTAGCCCGGTGCTGTCTGATGGCCCGCAGCAGACCTCCTCTGCACTCCCTGCCCATCCCAGTGCTGTCGCATGGCTCATGTGGAGACCTCCTCTGCACTCCCTGCCCAGCCCAGTGCTGTCCCATGGCCCCCAGGACACCTCCTCTGCACTCCCTGACCAGCCTAGTGCTGTCCCATGCCCCCAGAGACCTCCTCTGCACTCCCTGCCCATCCCAGCTTGTCCCATGGACCCCCGGAGACCTGCCTTATACTACCTGCCCAGCCCAGTGCTGTCCCATTGCCCCCAAAAGATCTCCTCTACACTCCCTGCCCAGCCCAGTGCTGTCCCATGGCTCATTTGGAAACATCCTCGGCACTCCGTGCCCAGCCCAGTGCTGTCCCATGGCTCATTTGGAAACCTCCTCTGCACTCCCTGCCCAGACCAGCGCTATCCCATGACTCCCAGGAGACCACCTCTGTACACTCTGCCCAGCCAAGTGAAGTCCCCTGGCCTCCAGGAGACCTCCTCTGCACTCTCTGCCCAACCCAGCGCTGTACCATGGCCCCCAGGAGACCTGCCTTGTACTCCCTGGCCAGCCCAGTGCTGTCCCATGGCCCCCATGAGACGTCCACTGAACTCCCTGCCCAGCCCAGTGCTGTCCCATGCCCCCCAGGAGACCTCCTCTGCACTCCCTGCCCAGCCCAGTGCTGTCCCATGGCCCCCAGGTGACCTTCTCTGCACTCTCTTCCCAGCCCAGTAGTGACCCATGACACCAAGACCTTCTGTGCACTCTCTACCCAGCCCAGTGGTGACCCATGACCCCAGGTGACCTTCTGTACACTCCCTGCCAAGCCCAGTGCTGTCCCATGGCCCCAGAAGACCTCCTCTGCACTCCCTGCCCATCCCAGTGCTGTCCCATGGCTCATGTGGAGACCTCCTCTGCACTCTCTGCCCAGCCCAGTGGTGACCCATGAACCCAGGTGACATTCTGTGCACTCCCTGCCCAGCCCAGTGCTGTCCCAAGGCCCCCAGGAGACCTTCTCTGCACTCTCTACCCAGCCCAATCTGACCCATGACCCCAGGTGACCTTCTGTGCACTCCCTACGCAGCCCAGTGGTGAACCATGACCCCCAGGAGACCTTCTCTTCACTCTCAACCCATCCCAGTGGTGACCTATGACCCCAGGTAACCTTCTGTGCACTCCCTGCCCAGCCCAGTGCTGTCACATGGCCCTCAGGAGACCTCCACTGTACTCTTGACCCAGCACAGTGCTGTCCCATGGCCCCAGGAGACGTCCTCTGCACCCTCCTCCCAGCCCAGTGCTGTCCCATGGCACCCAGGAGACCTGCTCTGCACTCCCTGCTAATCCCAGTGCTTTCCCATGGCCCCAGAAGACCTCCTCTGCACTTCCTGCAGAGCCCAGTGCTGTCCCAAGGCCCCCAGGAGACCTCCTCTGCACTCCCTGCCCAGCCCAGTGCTGTACCATGGCCCTCAGGAGACCTCCTCTGCACTCCCTGCGCAGCCCAGTGTTGCCCCATGGCCACAGGTTACCTCCTCTGCACTCCCTGTCCTGCCCAGTGCTGTCCCATGGCCTCCAGGAGACCTCCTCTGTACTCTCTGCCGAGCCCAGTGCTGTCCCATGGCCCCCAGGAGACCACCCCTGTACTCTCTGCCCAGCACAGTGGTGTCCCATGGCCCCCAGGAGACCTCCTCTGCACTCCCTGCGCAGACCAGTGCTGTCCCTTGGCCCCTAGGAGAACTCCTCTGCACTCCCTGCCCTGCCCAGTGCTATCCCATGGCCCCCAGGAGAACTCCTCTGCTCTCCCTGCGCAGCCCAGTGCTGTCACATGGCCACCAGGTGACCTCCTCTGTACTCCCTGCCCTGCCCAGTGCTGTCCCATGGACCCCAGGAGACCTCCTCTGTACTCTCTGATCAGCCCAGTGCTGTCCCATGGCCCCCAGGAGACCTTCACTGCACTCCCTGCCCAGTCCAGTGCTGTGCCATGGCCCCCAGAGAACGCCTCTGCACTCCGTGCCCATTCCAGCGCTGTCCCATGGCATCCAGGAGATCTGCCTTGTATTCCGTGGCCACCACAGTGCTGTCCCATGGCCTCCAGGAGACCTCCTCTGTACTCTCTGCCCAGCCGAGTGCTGTCCCATGGCCCCCAGGAGACCTCCTCTGTACTCTCTGCCCAGCCCTGTGCTGTCCCATGGCCGCCAGGAGACCTCCTCAGAACTCCCTGCCAAGCCCAATACTGTCACGGGGCCCTCAAAAGACCTCCTCTGTACCCTCTGCCCAGCCCAGTGCTGTCCCATGGCCCCCAGGAGACTCCTCTGCACACCCTGCCCATCCCAATGCTGTCCCATGGCTCATGTGGAGAACTCGTCTGCACACCCTGCCCATCCCAGCGCTGTCCCATGGCACCCAGGCAACCTGCCTTGTACTCCCTGGCCACATCAGTGGAGTCCCATGGCTGCCAGGAGGACTCCTCTTCACTCCGTGCCCAGCCCACTGCTGTCCCGTGGCCCCCAGAAGACCTCCTCTGCACTCCCTTCCCAGCCCAGTGCTGTCCCATGGACCCCAGGAGACCTCCTCTGTACTCTCTCCTCAGCCCAGTGCTGTCCCATGGCGCGCAGGTGACCTTCACTGCACTCCCTGCCCAGCCCAGTGCTGTCCCATGGACCCCAGGAGACCTCCTCTGTACTCTCTGCTCAGCCCAGTGCTGTCCCATGGCCGCCAGGACACCTCCTCTGCACTCCCTGCCCAGCCCAGTGCTGTCCCATGGCCCCCAGAAGACCTGCCTTGTACTCCCTGCCCAGTCCAGTGCTGTCCCATGGACCCCAGGAGACCTCCTCTGCACTCCCTGCCCAGCCCAGTGCTGTCACATGGCTCATTCGGAGACCTCCTCTGAACTCCCTGCCCAACCCGAGCTGTCTTTTGGTTCATTTGGAGACCTCCTCTGCACTCCCTGCCCAGCCCAGTGCTGTCCCATGGCCCCCAGGAGACCTACCTTCTACTCCCTGCCAGCCCAGTGCTGTCCCATGGCAACCAGGACACCGCCTCTGTACTCCCTGCTCAGCCCAGTGCTGTCCCATGGCCCCCAGGAAACCTCCTCTGCACACCCTGCCCAGCCCAGTGCTGTCCCATGGCGCGCAGGTGACCTTCACTGCACTCCCTGCCCAGCCCAGTGCTGTCCCGTGGCCCCCAGGAGATTTCCTCTGCACTCCCTGCCCAGCCCAGTCCTTTCCCATGGCTTATTTGGAGACCTCCTCTGCACTCCCTGCCCAGCCCAGTGCTGTCCCACGGCCCCCAAGAGACCTCCTCTGTACTCTCTGCTCAACCCAGTGCTGTCCATGGCCCCCAGGAGACCTCCTCTGCACTCCCTGCCCATCCCAGCGCTGTCCCATGGCAACCAGGCAACCTGCCTTGTACTCCCTGGCCAGCCCAGTGCTGTCCCATGACCGCCAGGAGACCTCCTCTGCACTCCCTGCCCAGCCCAGTGCTGTCCCATGGCCCTCAGGAGACCTCCTCTGTACTCTATGCCCAGCCCAGTGCTGTCCCATGGCCCCCAGGAGACCTCCTTTGCTCTCCCTGCGCAGCCCAGTGCTGTCCCATGGCCCTCAGGAGACCTTCTCTGCACTCCAGGCCCAGCCCAGTGCTGTCCCGTTGCCCCCAGGAGATCTCCGCTGCACTCCCTGCCCAGCCCAGTGCTTTCCCATGGCTCATTTGGAGACCTCCTCTGCACTCCCTGCCCAGCCTAGTGCTGTCCCATGGCCTCCAACAGACCTCCTCTGTACTCTCTGCCCAGCCCGGTGCTGTCCCATGGCCCGCAGCAGAACTCCTCTGCACTCCCTGCCCATCCCAGCGCTGTCCCATGGCACCCAGGAGACCTGCCTTGTACTCCCTGGCAACCCCAGTGCAGTCCCATGGCCGCCAGGAGACCTCCTCTGCAATCCCTGCCCAGCCCAGTGCTGTCCCATGGCCCCCAGGTGACCTTCTCTGCACTCTCTACCCAGCCCAGTAGTGACCCATGACACCAAGACCTTCTGTGCACTCTCAGCCCAGCCCAGTGCTGTCCCATGGCCCCAGAAGACCTCCTCTGCACTCCCTGCCCTTCCCAGTGCTGTCCCATGGCTCAGGTGGAGACCTGCTCTGCAATCTCTGCCCAGCCCAGTGGTGACCCATGAACTCAGGTGACATTCTGTGCACTCCCTGCCCAGCCCAGTGCTGTCCCAAGGCCCCCAGGAGACCTTCTCTGCACTCTCTACCCAGCCCAATGCTGACCCATGACCCCAGGTGACCTTCTGTGCACTCTCTGCACAGCCCAGTGGTGAACCATGACCCCCAGGAGACATTATCTTCACTCTCTACCCATCCCAGTGGTGACCCATGACCCTAGGTGACCTTCTGTGCACTCCCTGCCCAGCCCAGTGCTGTCACATGGCCCTCAGGAGACCTCCTCTGTATTCTTGACCCAGCCCAGTGTGGTCCCATGGCCCCAGGAGACGTCCTCTGCACTCTCCTCCAAGCCCAGTGCTGTCCCATGGCACCCCGGAGACCTGCTCTGCACTCCCTGCCAAGCCCAGTGCTTTCCCATGGCCCCAGAAGACCTCCTCTTCTCTTCCGGCAGAGCCCAGTGCTGTCCCAAGGCCCCCAGGAGACCTCCTCTGCACTCCCTGCCCAGCCCAGTGCTGTCCCATGGCCCCCAGGAGACCTCCTCTGCACTCCGTGCGCAGCCCAGTGTTGCCCCATGGCCACAGGTTACCTCCTCTGCACTCCCTGTCCTGCCCAGTGCTGTCCCATGGCCCCCAGGAGACCTCCTCTGTACACTCTGCCGAGCCCAGTGCTGTCCCATGGCTCCCAGAAGACCTCCCCTGTACTCTCTGCCAAGCCCAGTGCTGTCCCATGGCCCCCAGGAGACCTCCTCTGCACTCCCTGCCCAGCCCAGTGCTGTCCCATGGCGCCCAGGAGACCTAAACTGCAATCCCTGCCCAGCCCAGTGCTGTTCCATGGCCCCCAAAGACCTACTCTGCACTCCGTGCCCATCCCAGCGCTACCCGTGGCATGCAGGAGACGTACGTTGTACTCCCTGGCCAGCCCAGTGCTGTCCCATGGCCCCCAGGAGACCTCCTCTGCACTCCCTGCACAGCCCAGTGCTGTCCGATGGCCCACAGGAGACCTCCTCTGCACTCCCTACCCACCCCAGTGGTGACCTTCTGTGAAGTCCCTGCCCAGCCCAGTGCTGCCCAAGTCCCCCAGGAGACCTCCTCTGCACTCCCTACCCACCCCAGTAGTGACCCATGACCCCAGGGGACCTTCTGTGCACTCCCTGCCCAGCCTAGTCCTGTGCCTTGGCCCTCAGGAGACCTCCTCTGTACTCTCTGCCCAGCCCAGTGCTGTCCAATGGCCCCCAGAAGATCTCCTCTGCACTCTCTGTCCAGCCCAGTGCTGTGCCATGGCCCCCAGGAGACCTCCTCTGCACTCCCTGCCCAGCCCAGTGCTGTCCCATGGCCCCCAGAAGACCTCCTCTGCACTCCCTACCCAGCCAGTGCTGTCCCATGGCCCCCAGACAACCTCCTCTGCACTCCCTGCCTAGCCCAGTGCTGTCCCATGGCCCCCAGGAGACCTCCTCTGCACTCCCTGCGCAGACCAGTGCTGTCCCATGGCCCCTAGCAGACCTCTTCTGCACTCCCTGCCCTGCCCAGTGCTGTCCCATGGCCGCCAGGAGACCTCCTCTGAACTCCCTGCCCAGCCCAGTGCTGTCCCACGCCCCCCAGGAGACCTCCTCTGCACTCCCTGCGCAGCCCAGTGCTCTCCCATGGCCACCAGGTGACCTCCTCTGCACTCCCTGCCCTGCCCAGTGCTGTCTCATGGCCCCAGGAAACCTCCTCTGTACTCTCTGCAAATCCCAGTGCTGTCCCATGGCCCCCAGGAGACCTCCCTTGTACTCTCTGCCCAGCCCAGTGCTGTCCCATGTCCCAGGAAACCTCCTCTCTACTCTGTGCCGAGCCCAGTGCTGTCCCATGGCCCCCAGGAGACCTCCCTTGTACTCTCTGCCCAGCCCAGTGCTGTCCCAGGGCCCCCAGGAGACCTCCTCTGCACTCCCTGCCCAGCCCAGTGCTGTCCCATGGTGCCCAGGAACCTTCACTGCACTCCCTGCCCAGCCCAGTGCTGTGCCATGGCCCCCAGAGACCTCCTCTGCACTCCGTGTCCATTCCAGCGCTGTCCCATGGCATCCAGGAGATCTGCCTTGTACTCCGTGGCCACCACAGTGCTGTCCCATGGCCTCCAAGAGATCTCCTCTGAACTCTCTGCCAGGCCAGTGGTGTCCCATGGCTTCCAGGAGACCTACTCAGAACTCCCTGCCAAGCCAAGTGTTGTCCCGTGGCCCCCAGAAGACCTCCTCTGCACTCCCTGCCCAGCCCAGTACTGTCCCATGGACCCCAGGAGACCTCCTCTGTACTCGCTGCTCAGCCCAGTGCTGTCCCATGGCCGCCAGGAGACCTCCTCAGAACTCCCTGCCCAGCCCAGTACTGTCCCGTGGCCCTCAAAAGACTTCCTCTGTATTCTCTACCCAGCCCAGTGCTGTCCCATGGCGCCCAGGTGACCTTCACTGCACTCCCTGCCCAGCCCAGTGCTGTCCCGTGGCCCCCAGGAGATTTCCTCTGCACTCCCGGCACAGCCAGGTCCTTTCCCATGGCTTATCTGGAGACCTCCTCTTCAATCCCTGCCCAGCCCATTGCTGTTCCATGGCCCCCAAGAGACCTCCTCTTTACTCTCTGCCCAGACCAGTGCTGTCCCATGGCCCCCAGGAGACCTCCTCTGCACTCCCTGCCCATCCCAGTGCTGTCCCATGGCAACCAGGCAACCTGCCTTGAACTCCCTGGCCAGCCCAGTGCTGTCCCATGACCGACAGGAGACCTCCTCTGCACTCCCTGCCCAGCCCAGTGCTGTCCCATGGCCCTCAGGAGACCTCCTCTGTACTCTATGCCCAGCCCAGTGCTGTCCCATGGCCCCAGGAGACCTCCTTTGCTCACCCTGCGCAGACCAGTGCTGTCCCATGGCCCTCAGGAGACCTTCTCTGCACTCCAGGCCCAGCCCAGTGCTGTCCCGTTGCCCCCAGGAGATATCCTCTGCACTCCCTGCCCAGCCCAGTGCTTTCCCATGGCTCATTTGGTGACCTCCTCTACACTCCCTGCCCAGCCTAGTGCTGTCCCATGGCCCCCAACAGACCTCCTCTGTACTCTCTGCCCAGCCCGGTGCTGTCCCATGGCCCGCAGCAGAACTCCTCTGCACTCTCTGCCCATCCCAGCGCTGTCCCATGGCACCCAGGCGACCTGCCTTGTACTCCCTGGCAACCCCAGTGCAGTCCCATGGCCGCCAGGAGACCTCCTCGGCACTCCCTGCCCTGCCCACAGCTATCCCATGGCCCCCAGGAGACCTCCTCCGTACTCTCTGCTCAGCCCAGTGCTGTCCCATGGCGCCCAGGTGACCTTCACTGCACTCCCTGCCCAGCCCAGTGCTGTCCGTGGCCCCCAGGAGATTTCCTCTGCACTCCCTGCCCAGCCCAGTCCTTTCCCATGGCTTATTGGGAGACCTCCTCTGCACTCCCTGCCCAGCCCAGTGCTGTCCCATGGCCCCCAAGAGACCTCCTCTGTACTCTCTGCCCAGCCCAGTGCTGTCCCATGGCCCCCAGGAGACCTCCTCTGCACTCCCTGCCCAGCCCATTGCTTTCACATGGCTCATTTGGAGACCTCCTCTGCACGCCCTGCCCAGCCCAGTGCTGTCCCATGGCCCCCAGGTGACCTTCTCTGCACTCTCTTCCCAGCCCAGTAGTGACCCATGACACCAAGACCTTCTGTGCACTCTCAGCCCAGCCCAGTGGTGACCCATGACCCCAGGTGACCTTCTGTACACTCCCTGCCAAGCCCAGTGCTGTCCCATGGCCCCAGAAGACCTCCTCTGCACTCCGTGCCCATCCCAGTGCTGTCCCATGGCTCATGTGGAGACCTCCTCTGCACTCTCTGCCCAGCCCAGTGGTGACCCATGAACCCAGGTGACATTCTGTGCACTCCCTGCCCATCCCAGTGCTGTCCCATGGCCCTCAGGAGACCTCCTCTGTACTCTCTGCCCAGCCCAGTGCTGTCCCATGGCCCCCAGGAGAGCTCCTTTGCCCTCCCTGCGCAGTCCAGTGCTCTCCCAAGGCCCCCAGGAGACCTTCTCTGCACTCCAGGCCCAACCCAGTGCTGTCCCGTGGCACTCAGGAGATCTCCTCTGTACTCTCTGCCCAGCCCAGTGCTGTCCCATGGCCCCCAAGAGACCTCCTCTGTACTCTCTGCCCAGCCCAGTGCTGTCCCATGGCCCCCAGGAGACCTCCTCTGCACTCCCTGCCCAGCCCATTGCTTTCACATGGCTCATTTGGAGACCTCCTCTGCACTCCCTGCCCAGCCTAGTGCTGTCCCATGGCGCCCAACAGACCTCCTCTGTACTCTATGCCTAGCCCGGTGCTGTCTGATGGCCCGCAGCAGACCTCCTCTGCACTCCCTGCCCATCCCAGTGCTGTCGCATGGCTCATGTGGAGACCTCCTCTGCACTCCCTGCCCAGCCCAGTGCTGTCCCATGGCCCCCAGGACACCTCCTCTGCACTCCCTGACCAGCCTAGTGCTGTCCCATGCCCCCAGAGACCTCCTCTGCACTCCCTGCCCATCCCAGCTTGTCCCATGGACCCCCGGAGACCTGCCTTATACTACCTGCCCAGCCCAGTGCTGTCCCATTGCCCCCAAAAGATCTCCTCTACACTCCCTGCCCAGCCCAGTGCTGTCCCATGGCTCATTTGGAAACATCCTCGGCACTCCGTGCCCAGCCCAGTGCTGTCCCATGGCTCATTTGGAAACCTCCTCTGCACTCCCTGCCCAGACCAGCGCTATCCCATGACTCCCAGGAGACCACCTCTGTACACTCTGCCCAGCCAAGTGAAGTCCCCTGGCCTCCAGGAGACCTCCTCTGCACTCTCTGCCCAACCCAGCGCTGTACCATGGCCCCCAGGAGACCTGCCTTGTACTCCCTGGCCAGCCCAGTGCTGTCCCATGGCCCCCATGAGACGTCCACTGAACTCCCTGCCCAGCCCAGTGCTGTCCCATGCCCCCCAGGAGACCTCCTCTGCACTCCCTGCCCAGCCCAGTGCTGTCCCATGGCCCCCAGGTGACCTTCTCTGCACTCTCTTCCCAGCCCAGTAGTGACCCATGACACCAAGACCTTCTGTGCACTCTCTACCCAGCCCAGTGGTGACCCATGACCCCAGGTGACCTTCTGTACACTCCCTGCCAAGCCCAGTGCTGTCCCATGGCCCCAGAAGACCTCCTCTGCACTCCCTGCCCATCCCAGTGCTGTCCCATGGCTCATGTGGAGACCTCCTCTGCACTCTCTGCCCAGCCCAGTGGTGACCCATGAACCCAGGTGACATTCTGTGCACTCCCTGCCCAGCCCAGTGCTGTCCCAAGGCCCCCAGGAGACCTTCTCTGCACTCTCTACCCAGCCCAATCTGACCCATGACCCCAGGTGACCTTCTGTGCACTCCCTACGCAGCCCAGTGGTGAACCATGACCCCCAGGAGACCTTCTCTTCACTCTCAACCCATCCCAGTGGTGACCTATGACCCCAGGTAACCTTCTGTGCACTCCCTGCCCAGCCCAGTGCTGTCACATGGCCCTCAGGAGACCTCCACTGTACTCTTGACCCAGCACAGTGCTGTCCCATGGCCCCAGGAGACGTCCTCTGCACCCTCCTCCCAGCCCAGTGCTGTCCCATGGCACCCAGGAGACCTGCTCTGCACTCCCTGCTAATCCCAGTGCTTTCCCATGGCCCCAGAAGACCTCCTCTGCACTTCCTGCAGAGCCCAGTGCTGTCCCAAGGCCCCCAGGAGACCTCCTCTGCACTCCCTGCCCAGCCCAGTGCTGTACCATGGCCCTCAGGAGACCTCCTCTGCACTCCCTGCGCAGCCCAGTGTTGCCCCATGGCCACAGGTTACCTCCTCTGCACTCCCTGTCCTGCCCAGTGCTGTCCCATGGCCTCCAGGAGACCTCCTCTGTACTCTCTGCCGAGCCCAGTGCTGTCCCATGGCCCCCAGGAGACCACCCCTGTACTCTCTGCCCAGCACAGTGGTGTCCCATGGCCCCCAGGAGACCTCCTCTGCACTCCCTGCGCAGACCAGTGCTGTCCCTTGGCCCCTAGGAGAACTCCTCTGCACTCCCTGCCCTGCCCAGTGCTATCCCATGGCCCCCAGGAGAACTCCTCTGCTCTCCCTGCGCAGCCCAGTGCTGTCACATGGCCACCAGGTGACCTCCTCTGTACTCCCTGCCCTGCCCAGTGCTGTCCCATGGACCCCAGGAGACCTCCTCTGTACTCTCTGATCAGCCCAGTGCTGTCCCATGGCCCCCAGGAGACCTTCACTGCACTCCCTGCCCAGTCCAGTGCTGTGCCATGGCCCCCAGAGAACGCCTCTGCACTCCGTGCCCATTCCAGCGCTGTCCCATGGCATCCAGGAGATCTGCCTTGTATTCCGTGGCCACCACAGTGCTGTCCCATGGCCTCCAGGAGACCTCCTCTGTACTCTCTGCCCAGCCGAGTGCTGTCCCATGGCCCCCAGGAGACCTCCTCTGTACTCTCTGCCCAGCCCTGTGCTGTCCCATGGCCGCCAGGAGACCTCCTCAGAACTCCCTGCCAAGCCCAATACTGTCACGGGGCCCCCAAAAGACCTCCTCTGTACCCTCTGCCCAGCCCAGTGCTGTCCCATGGCCCCCAGGAGACTCCTCTGCACACCCTGCCCATCCCAATGCTGTCCCATGGCTCATGTGGAGAACTCGTCTGCACACCCTGCCCATCCCAGCGCTGTCCCATGGCACCCAGGCAACCTGCCTTGTACTCCCTGGCCACATCAGTGGAGTCCCATGGCTGCCAGGAGGACTCCTCTTCACTCCGTGCCCAGCCCACTGCTGTCCCGTGGCCCCCAGAAGACCTCCTCTGCACTCCCTTCCCAGCCCAGTGCTGTCCCATGGACCCCAGGAGACCTCCTCTGTACTCTCTCCTCAGCCCAGTGCTGTCCCATGGCGCGCAGGTGACCTTCACTGCACTCCCTGCCCAGCCCAGTGCTGTCCCATGGACCCCAGGAGACCTCCTCTGTACTCTCTGCTCAGCCCAGTGCTGTCCCATGGCCGCCAGGACACCTCCTCTGCACTCCCTGCCCAGCCCAGTGCTGTCCCATGGCCCCCAGAAGACCTGCCTTGTACTCCCTGCCCAGTCCAGTGCTGTCCCATGGACCCCAGGAGACCTCCTCTGCACTCCCTGCCCAGCCCAGTGCTGTCACATGGCTCATTCGGAGACCTCCTCTGAACTCCCTGCCCAACCCGAGCTGTCTTTTGGTTCATTTGGAGACCTCCTCTGCACTCCCTGCCCAGCCCAGTGCTGTCCCATGGCCCCCAGGAGACCTACCTTCTACTCCCTGCCAGCCCAGTGCTGTCCCATGGCAACCAGGACACCGCCTCTGTACTCCCTGCTCAGCCCAGTGCTGTCCCATGGCCCCCAGGAAACCTCCTCTGCACACCCTGCCCAGCCCAGTGCTGTCCCATGGCGCGCAGGTGACCTTCACTGCACTCCCTGCCCAGCCCAGTGCTGTCCCGTGGCCCCCAGGAGATTTCCTCTGCACTCCCTGCCCAGCCCAGTCCTTTCCCATGGCTTATTTGGAGACCTCCTCTGCACTCCCTGCCCAGCCCAGTGCTGTCCCACGGCCCCCAAGAGACCTCCTCTGTACTCTCTGCTCAACCCAGTGCTGTCCATGGCCCCCAGGAGACCTCCTCTGCACTCCCTGCCCATCCCAGCGCTGTCCCATGGCAACCAGGCAACCTGCCTTGTACTCCCTGGCCAGCCCAGTGCTGTCCCATGACCGCCAGGAGACCTCCTCTGCACTCCCTGCCCAGCCCAGTGCTGTCCCATGGCCCTCAGGAGACCTCCTCTGTACTCTATGCCCAGCCCAGTGCTGTCCCATGGCCCCCAGGAGACCTCCTTTGCTCTCCCTGCGCAGCCCAGTGCTGTCCCATGGCCCTCAGGAGACCTTCTCTGCACTCCAGGCCCAGCCCAGTGCTGTCCCGTTGCCCCCAGGAGATCTCCGCTGCACTCCCTGCCCAGCCCAGTGCTTTCCCATGGCTCATTTGGAGACCTCCTCTGCACTCCCTGCCCAGCCTAGTGCTGTCCCATGGCCTCCAACAGACCTCCTCTGTACTCTCTGCCCAGCCCGGTGCTGTCCCATGGCCCGCAGCAGAACTCCTCTGCACTCCCTGCCCATCCCAGCGCTGTCCCATGGCACCCAGGAGACCTGCCTTGTACTCCCTGGCAACCCCAGTGCAGTCCCATGGCCGCCAGGAGACCTCCTCTGCAATCCCTGCCCAGCCCAGTGCTGTCCCATGGCCCCCAGGTGACCTTCTCTGCACTCTCTACCCAGCCCAGTAGTGACCCATGACACCAAGACCTTCTGTGCACTCTCAGCCCAGCCCAGTGCTGTCCCATGGCCCCAGAAGACCTCCTCTGCACTCCCTGCCCTTCCCAGTGCTGTCCCATGGCTCAGGTGGAGACCTGCTCTGCAATCTCTGCCCAGCCCAGTGGTGACCCATGAACTCAGGTGACATTCTGTGCACTCCCTGCCCAGCCCAGTGCTGTCCCAAGGCCCCCAGGAGACCTTCTCTGCACTCTCTACCCAGCCCAATGCTGACCCATGACCCCAGGTGACCTTCTGTGCACTCTCTGCACAGCCCAGTGGTGAACCATGACCCCCAGGAGACATTATCTTCACTCTCTACCCATCCCAGTGGTGACCCATGACCCTAGGTGACCTTCTGTGCACTCCCTGCCCAGCCCAGTGCTGTCACATGGCCCTCAGGAGACCTCCTCTGTATTCTTGACCCAGCCCAGTGTGGTCCCATGGCCCCAGGAGACGTCCTCTGCACTCTCCTCCAAGCCCAGTGCTGTCCCATGGCACCCCGGAGACCTGCTCTGCACTCCCTGCCAAGCCCAGTGCTTTCCCATGGCCCCAGAAGACCTCCTCTTCTCTTCCGGCAGAGCCCAGTGCTGTCCCAAGGCCCCCAGGAGACCTCCTCTGCACTCCCTGCCCAGCCCAGTGCTGTCCCATGGCCCCCAGGAGACCTCCTCTGCACTCCGTGCGCAGCCCAGTGTTGCCCCATGGCCACAGGTTACCTCCTCTGCACTCCCTGTCCTGCCCAGTGCTGTCCCATGGCCCCCAGGAGACCTCCTCTGTACACTCTGCCGAGCCCAGTGCTGTCCCATGGCTCCCAGAAGACCTCCCCTGTACTCTCTGCCAAGCCCAGTGCTGTCCCATGGCCCCCAGGAGACCTCCTCTGCACTCCCTGCCCAGCCCAGTGCTGTCCCATGGCGCCCAGGAGACCTAAACTGCAATCCCTGCCCAGCCCAGTGCTGTTCCATGGCCCCCAAAGACCTACTCTGCACTCCGTGCCCATCCCAGCGCTACCCGTGGCATGCAGGAGACGTACGTTGTACTCCCTGGCCAGCCCAGTGCTGTCCCATGGCCCCCAGGAGACCTCCTCTGCACTCCCTGCACAGCCCAGTGCTGTCCGATGGCCCACAGGAGACCTCCTCTGCACTCCCTACCCACCCCAGTGGTGACCTTCTGTGAAGTCCCTGCCCAGCCCAGTGCTGCCCAAGTCCCCCAGGAGACCTCCTCTGCACTCCCTACCCACCCCAGTAGTGACCCATGACCCCAGGGGACCTTCTGTGCACTCCCTGCCCAGCCTAGTCCTGTGCCTTGGCCCTCAGGAGACCTCCTCTGTACTCTCTGCCCAGCCCAGTGCTGTCCAATGGCCCCCAGAAGATCTCCTCTGCACTCTCTGTCCAGCCCAGTGCTGTGCCATGGCCCCCAGGAGACCTCCTCTGCACTCCCTGCCCAGCCCAGTGCTGTCCCATGGCCCCCAGAAGACCTCCTCTGCACTCCCTACCCAGCCAGTGCTGTCCCATGGCCCCCAGACAACCTCCTCTGCACTCCCTGCCTAGCCCAGTGCTGTCCCATGGCCCCCAGGAGACCTCCTCTGCACTCCCTGCGCAGACCAGTGCTGTCCCATGGCCCCTAGCAGACCTCTTCTGCACTCCCTGCCCTGCCCAGTGCTGTCCCATGGCCGCCAGGAGACCTCCTCTGAACTCCCTGCCCAGCCCAGTGCTGTCCCACGCCCCCCAGGAGACCTCCTCTGCACTCCCTGCGCAGCCCAGTGCTCTCCCATGGCCACCAGGTGACCTCCTCTGCACTCCCTGCCCTGCCCAGTGCTGTCTCATGGCCCCAGGAAACCTCCTCTGTACTCTCTGCAAATCCCAGTGCTGTCCCATGGCCCCCAGGAGACCTCCCTTGTACTCTCTGCCCAGCCCAGTGCTGTCCCATGTCCCAGGAAACCTCCTCTCTACTCTGTGCCGAGCCCAGTGCTGTCCCATGGCCCCCAGGAGACCTCCCTTGTACTCTCTGCCCAGCCCAGTGCTGTCCCAGGGCCCCCAGGAGACCTCCTCTGCACTCCCTGCCCAGCCCAGTGCTGTCCCATGGTGCCCAGGAACCTTCACTGCACTCCCTGCCCAGCCCAGTGCTGTGCCATGGCCCCCAGAGACCTCCTCTGCACTCCGTGTCCATTCCAGCGCTGTCCCATGGCATCCAGGAGATCTGCCTTGTACTCCGTGGCCACCACAGTGCTGTCCCATGGCCTCCAAGAGATCTCCTCTGAACTCTCTGCCAGGCCAGTGGTGTCCCATGGCTTCCAGGAGACCTACTCAGAACTCCCTGCCAAGCCAAGTGTTGTCCCGTGGCCCCCAGAAGACCTCCTCTGCACTCCCTGCCCAGCCCAGTACTGTCCCATGGACCCCAGGAGACCTCCTCTGTACTCGCTGCTCAGCCCAGTGCTGTCCCATGGCCGCCAGGAGACCTCCTCAGAACTCCCTGCCCAGCCCAGTACTGTCCCGTGGCCCTCAAAAGACTTCCTCTGTATTCTCTACCCAGCCCAGTGCTGTCCCATGGCGCCCAGGTGACCTTCACTGCACTCCCTGCCCAGCCCAGTGCTGTCCCGTGGCCCCCAGGAGATTTCCTCTGCACTCCCGGCACAGCCAGGTCCTTTCCCATGGCTTATCTGGAGACCTCCTCTTCAATCCCTGCCCAGCCCATTGCTGTTCCATGGCCCCCAAGAGACCTCCTCTTTACTCTCTGCCCAGACCAGTGCTGTCCCATGGCCCCCAGGAGACCTCCTCTGCACTCCCTGCCCATCCCAGTGCTGTCCCATGGCAACCAGGCAACCTGCCTTGAACTCCCTGGCCAGCCCAGTGCTGTCCCATGACCGACAGGAGACCTCCTCTGCACTCCCTGCCCAGCCCAGTGCTGTCCCATGGCCCTCAGGAGACCTCCTCTGTACTCTATGCCCAGCCCAGTGCTGTCCCATGGCCCCAGGAGACCTCCTTTGCTCACCCTGCGCAGACCAGTGCTGTCCCATGGCCCTCAGGAGACCTTCTCTGCACTCCAGGCCCAGCCCAGTGCTGTCCCGTTGCCCCCAGGAGATATCCTCTGCACTCCCTGCCCAGCCCAGTGCTTTCCCATGGCTCATTTGGTGACCTCCTCTACACTCCCTGCCCAGCCTAGTGCTGTCCCATGGCCCCCAACAGACCTCCTCTGTACTCTCTGCCCAGCCCGGTGCTGTCCCATGGCCCGCAGCAGAACTCCTCTGCACTCTCTGCCCATCCCAGCGCTGTCCCATGGCACCCAGGCGACCTGCCTTGTACTCCCTGGCAACCCCAGTGCAGTCCCATGGCCGCCAGGAGACCTCCTCGGCACTCCCTGCCCTGCCCACAGCTATCCCATGGCCCCCAGGAGACCTCCTCCGTACTCTCTGCTCAGCCCAGTGCTGTCCCATGGCGCCCAGGTGACCTTCACTGCACTCCCTGCCCAGCCCAGTGCTGTCCGTGGCCCCCAGGAGATTTCCTCTGCACTCCCTGCCCAGCCCAGTCCTTTCCCATGGCTTATTGGGAGACCTCCTCTGCACTCCCTGCCCAGCCCAGTGCTGTCCCATGGCCCCCAAGAGACCTCCTCTGTACTCTCTGCCCAGCCCAGTGCTGTCCCATGGCCCCCAGGAGACCTCCTCTGCACTCCCTGCCCAGCCCATTGCTTTCACATGGCTCATTTGGAGACCTCCTCTGCACGCCCTGCCCAGCCCAGTGCTGTCCCATGGCCCCCAGGTGACCTTCTCTGCACTCTCTTCCCAGCCCAGTAGTGACCCATGACACCAAGACCTTCTGTGCACTCTCAGCCCAGCCCAGTGGTGACCCATGACCCCAGGTGACCTTCTGTACACTCCCTGCCAAGCCCAGTGCTGTCCCATGGCCCCAGAAGACCTCCTCTGCACTCCGTGCCCATCCCAGTGCTGTCCCATGGCTCATGTGGAGACCTCCTCTGCACTCTCTGCCCAGCCCAGTGGTGACCCATGAACCCAGGTGACATTCTGTGCACTCCCTGCCCATCCCAGTGCTGTCCCATGGCCCTCAGGAGACCTCCTCTGTACTCTCTGCCCAGCCCAGTGCTGTCCCATGGCCCCCAGGAGAGCTCCTTTGCCTCCCTGCGCAGTTCCAGTGCTCTCCCAAGGCCCCCCAGGAGACCTTCTCTGCACTCCAGGCCGCAACCCAGTGCTGTCCCGTGGCACTCAAGATCTCCTCTGTACTCTCTGCCCAGCCCAGTGCTGTCCCATGGCCCCCAAGAGACCTCCTCTGTACTCTCTGCCCAGCCCAGTGCTGTCCCATGGCCCCCAGGAGACCTCCTCTGCACTCCCTGCCCAGCCCATTGCTTTCACATGGCTCATTTGGAGACCTCCTCTGCACTCCCTGCCCAGCCTAGTGCTGTCCCATGGCGCCCAACAGACCTCCTCTGTACTCTATGCCTAGCCCGGTGCTGTCTGATGGCCCGCAGCAGACCTCCTCTGCACTCCCTGCCCATCCCAGTGCTGTCGCATGGCTCATGTGGAGACCTCCTCTGCACTCCCTGCCCAGCCCAGTGCTGTCCCATGGCCCCCAGGACACCTCCTCTGCACTCCCTGACCAGCCTAGTGCTGTCCCATGCCCCCAGAGACCTCCTCTGCACTCCCTGCCCATCCCAGCTTGTCCCATGGACCCCCGGAGACCTGCCTTATACTACCTGCCCAGCCCAGTGCTGTCCCATTGCCCCCAAAAGATCTCCTCTACACTCCCTGCCCAGCCCAGTGCTGTCCCATGGCTCATTTGGAAACATCCTCGGCACTCCGTGCCCAGCCCAGTGCTGTCCCATGGCTCATTTGGAAACCTCCTCTGCACTCCCTGCCCAGACCAGCGCTATCCCATGACTCCCAGGAGACCACCTCTGTACACTCTGCCCAGCCAAGTGAAGTCCCCTGGCCTCCAGGAGACCTCCTCTGCACTCTCTGCCCAACCCAGCGCTGTACCATGGCCCCCAGGAGACCTGCCTTGTACTCCCTGGCCAGCCCAGTGCTGTCCCATGGCCCCCATGAGACGTCCACTGAACTCCCTGCCCAGCCCAGTGCTGTCCCATGCCCCCCAGGAGACCTCCTCTGCACTCCCTGCCCAGCCCAGTGCTG
The DNA here is from genome assembly GCF_048772815.1 of Callospermophilus lateralis. Lineage (NCBI taxonomy): Eukaryota > Metazoa > Chordata > Mammalia > Rodentia > Sciuridae > Callospermophilus > Callospermophilus lateralis. Next base: position 103,338 of record NW_027514006.1, read on the forward strand.
TCCCATGGCCCCCAGGTGACCTTCTCTGCACTCTCTTCCCAGCCCAGTAGTGACCCATGACACCAAGACCTTCTGTGCACTCTCTACCCAGCCCAGTGGTGACCCATGACCCCAGGTGACCTTCTGTACACTCCCTGCCAAGCCCAGTGCTGTCCCATGGCCCCAGAAGACCTCCTCTGCACTCCCTGCCCATCCCAGTGCTGTCCCATGGCTCATGTGGAGACCTCCTCTGCACTCTCTGCCCAGCCCAGTGGTGACCCATGAACCCAGGTGACATTCTGTGCACTCCCTGCCCAGCCCAGTGCTGTCCCAAGGCCCCCAGGAGACCTTCTCTGCACTCTCTACCCAGCCCAATCTGACCCATGACCCCAGGTGACCTTCTGTGCACTCCCTACGCAGCCCAGTGGTGAACCATGACCCCCAGGAGACCTTCTCTTCACTCTCAACCCATCCCAGTGGTGACCTATGACCCCAGGTAACCTTCTGTGCACTCCCTGCCCAGCCCAGTGCTGTCACATGGCCCTCAGGAGACCTCCACTGTACTCTTGACCCAGCACAGTGCTGTCCCATGGCCCCAGGAGACGTCCTCTGCACCCTCCTCCCAGCCCAGTGCTGTCCCATGGCACCCAGGAGACCTGCTCTGCACTCCCTGCTAATCCCAGTGCTTTCCCATGGCCCCAGAAGACCTCCTCTGCACTTCCTGCAGAGCCCAGTGCTGTCCCAAGGCCCCCAGGAGACCTCCTCTGCACTCCCTGCCCAGCCCAGTGCTGTACCATGGCCCTCAGGAGACCTCCTCTGCACTCCCTGCGCAGCCCAGTGTTGCCCCATGGCCACAGGTTACCTCCTCTGCACTCCCTGTCCTGCCCAGTGCTGTCCCATGGCCTCCAGGAGACCTCCTCTGTACTCTCTGCCGAGCCCAGTGCTGTCCCATGGCCCCCAGGAGACCACCCCTGTACTCTCTGCCCAGCACAGTGGTGTCCCATGGCCCCCAGGAGACCTCCTCTGCACTCCCTGCGCAGACCAGTGCTGTCCCTTGGCCCCTAGGAGAACTCCTCTGCACTCCCTGCCCTGCCCAGTGCTATCCCATGGCCCCCAGGAGAACTCCTCTGCTCTCCCTGCGCAGCCCAGTGCTGTCACATGGCCACCAGGTGACCTCCTCTGTACTCCCTGCCCTGCCCAGTGCTGTCCCATGGACCCCAGGAGACCTCCTCTGTACTCTCTGATCAGCCCAGTGCTGTCCCATGGCCCCCAGGAGACCTTCACTGCACTCCCTGCCCAGTCCAGTGCTGTGCCATGGCCCCCAGAGAACGCCTCTGCACTCCGTGCCCATTCCAGCGCTGTCCCATGGCATCCAGGAGATCTGCCTTGTATTCCGTGGCCACCACAGTGCTGTCCCATGGCCTCCAGGAGACCTCCTCTGTACTCTCTGCCCAGCCGAGTGCTGTCCCATGGCCCCCAGGAGACCTCCTCTGTACTCTCTGCCCAGCCCTGTGCTGTCCCATGGCCGCCAGGAGACCTCCTCAGAACTCCCTGCCAAGCCCAATACTGTCACGGGGCCCTCAAAAGACCTCCTCTGTACCCTCTGCCCAGCCCAGTGCTGTCCCATGGCCCCCAGGAGACTCCTCTGCACACCCTGCCCATCCCAATGCTGTCCCATGGCTCATGTGGAGAACTCGTCTGCACACCCTGCCCATCCCAGCGCTGTCCCATGGCACCCAGGCAACCTGCCTTGTACTCCCTGGCCACATCAGTGGAGTCCCATGGCTGCCAGGAGGACTCCTCTTCACTCCGTGCCCAGCCCACTGCTGTCCCGTGGCCCCCAGAAGACCTCCTCTGCACTCCCTTCCCAGCCCAGTGCTGTCCCATGGACCCCAGGAGACCTCCTCTGTACTCTCTCCTCAGCCCAGTGCTGTCCCATGGCGCGCAGGTGACCTTCACTGCACTCCCTGCCCAGCCCAGTGCTGTCCCATGGACCCCAGGAGACCTCCTCTGTACTCTCTGCTCAGCCCAGTGCTGTCCCATGGCCGCCAGGACACCTCCTCTGCACTCCCTGCCCAGCCCAGTGCTGTCCCATGGCCCCCAGAAGACCTGCCTTGTACTCCCTGCCCAGTCCAGTGCTGTCCCATGGACCCCAGGAGACCTCCTCTGCACTCCCTGCCCAGCCCAGTGCTGTCACATGGCTCATTCGGAGACCTCCTCTGAACTCCCTGCCCAACCCGAGCTGTCTTTTGGTTCATTTGGAGACCTCCTCTGCACTCCCTGCCCAGCCCAGTGCTGTCCCATGGCCCCCAGGAGACCTACCTTCTACTCCCTGCCAGCCCAGTGCTGTCCCATGGCAACCAGGACACCGCCTCTGTACTCCCTGCTCAGCCCAGTGCTGTCCCATGGCCCCCAGGAAACCTCCTCTGCACACCCTGCCCAGCCCAGTGCTGTCCCATGGCGCGCAGGTGACCTTCACTGCACTCCCTGCCCAGCCCAGTGCTGTCCCGTGGCCCCCAGGAGATTTCCTCTGCACTCCCTGCCCAGCCCAGTCCTTTCCCATGGCTTATTTGGAGACCTCCTCTGCACTCCCTGCCCAGCCCAGTGCTGTCCCACGGCCCCCAAGAGACCTCCTCTGTACTCTCTGCTCAACCCAGTGCTGTCCATGGCCCCCAGGAGACCTCCTCTGCACTCCCTGCCCATCCCAGCGCTGTCCCATGGCAACCAGGCAACCTGCCTTGTACTCCCTGGCCAGCCCAGTGCTGTCCCATGACCGCCAGGAGACCTCCTCTGCACTCCCTGCCCAGCCCAGTGCTGTCCCATGGCCCTCAGGAGACCTCCTCTGTACTCTATGCCCAGCCCAGTGCTGTCCCATGGCCCCCAGGAGACCTCCTTTGCTCTCCCTGCGCAGCCCAGTGCTGTCCCATGGCCCTCAGGAGACCTTCTCTGCACTCCAGGCCCAGCCCAGTGCTGTCCCGTTGCCCCCAGGAGATCTCCGCTGCACTCCCTGCCCAGCCCAGTGCTTTCCCATGGCTCATTTGGAGACCTCCTCTGCACTCCCTGCCCAGCCTAGTGCTGTCCCATGGCCTCCAACAGACCTCCTCTGTACTCTCTGCCCAGCCCGGTGCTGTCCCATGGCCCGCAGCAGAACTCCTCTGCACTCCCTGCCCATCCCAGCGCTGTCCCATGGCACCCAGGAGACCTGCCTTGTACTCCCTGGCAACCCCAGTGCAGTCCCATGGCCGCCAGGAGACCTCCTCTGCAATCCCTGCCCAGCCCAGTGCTGTCCCATGGCCCCCAGGTGACCTTCTCTGCACTCTCTACCCAGCCCAGTAGTGACCCATGACACCAAGACCTTCTGTGCACTCTCAGCCCAGCCCAGTGCTGTCCCATGGCCCCAGAAGACCTCCTCTGCACTCCCTGCCCTTCCCAGTGCTGTCCCATGGCTCAGGTGGAGACCTGCTCTGCAATCTCTGCCCAGCCCAGTGGTGACCCATGAACTCAGGTGACATTCTGTGCACTCCCTGCCCAGCCCAGTGCTGTCCCAAGGCCCCCAGGAGACCTTCTCTGCACTCTCTACCCAGCCCAATGCTGACCCATGACCCCAGGTGACCTTCTGTGCACTCTCTGCACAGCCCAGTGGTGAACCATGACCCCCAGGAGACATTATCTTCACTCTCTACCCATCCCAGTGGTGACCCATGACCCTAGGTGACCTTCTGTGCACTCCCTGCCCAGCCCAGTGCTGTCACATGGCCCTCAGGAGACCTCCTCTGTATTCTTGACCCAGCCCAGTGTGGTCCCATGGCCCCAGGAGACGTCCTCTGCACTCTCCTCCAAGCCCAGTGCTGTCCCATGGCACCCCGGAGACCTGCTCTGCACTCCCTGCCAAGCCCAGTGCTTTCCCATGGCCCCAGAAGACCTCCTCTTCTCTTCCGGCAGAGCCCAGTGCTGTCCCAAGGCCCCCAGGAGACCTCCTCTGCACCTCCCTGCCCAGCCCAGTGCTGTCCCATGGCCCCCAGGAGACCTCCTCTGCACTCCGTGCGCAGCCCAGTGTTGCCCCATGGCCACAGGTTACCTCCTCTGCACTCCCTGTCCTGCCCAGTGCTGTCCCATGGCCCCCAGGAGACCTCCTCTGTACACTCTGCCGAGCCCAGTGCTGTCCCCATGGCTCCCAGAAGACCTCCCTGTACTCTCTGACCAAGCCCAGTGCTGT